>NC_066526.1:3369745-3509745 GCF_024679095.1 Eriocheir sinensis | reverse complement strand
GTTTTCAGATAATATTCAGATTCGCCATAAAACACAGACAAAAATACTCGGGTACAAACTTTGGGATATTCGTCAAGCGTATCGGAGGAAGGGATTGGCTGCACGCTCCCAAGGATTAATCTACGCTCCCTCGGCCTCGACTCAAATTGGATACCTTAATCTTGATATTGTTTTTAAAGTTCGAAATACGTAAAAAAGAAAAAAAATACCCTGACAGATACACAGCTTCCAGGGATTAATCGACACACCCTCGCGCTAGATTCAAATTGGATACGATAATTTTGATGTTTTTAATGTTCGAAATATGTAAAAAAAAACAAAAAACCGCGACACAGATACACAGCTTCCCGGGATTAATCTACACTCCCTCGGCCTTGACTCAAACTGGATACCTTAATCTTGATATTTTTAAAGTTCGAAATATGTAAAAAAAAAAATGTAGCGACACAGATACTTCCTAATTTGATACGTGTACTCCATATCCTTCTCCACTTCATCGTCATCATTTTCATCTTTCTTCTCTTCCTCTTCCTGTTTTCTCTTCTTTCTTTTTCTTCTTAAAAAGTCCGAAATATGCTAAAAAAAAAAGGTAGCGACACAGATACATCCTAATTTGATACGTGTACTCCTCCTTATCCTCCTGCTCCTCCTCTTCATCGTCATCATTTTCATCTTTCCTCTCCTCCTCTTCGCTGTTTACTCTTCTTTCATTTTCTTCTTTTCTTCCAGTTAGTTTCTTTTTTCACTCGTAATAAAAGTAAAATTTTTAATGATGATTATTTCTTCAATCTAAATTTAAAGTTTAACGCATTATTTATATTTGTGATTCGATAGTCATATTTACGGACATAAAAAAAAAAAACACTTACAAAAAGAAAAGAAAAATAATGAGAAATAATGTGGATGATAATAATAGCAGTAATAATAACACTACTATTACTACTACTACTACTACTACTACTACTACTAATGATAATAATAATAATAATAATAATAATAATAATAATAATAATAATAATAATAATAATAATAATAATAATAATAATAATAATAATAATAATAATAATAATAATAATAATAATAATAATAATAATAATAATAATAATAATAATAATAATAATAATAATAATAATAATAATGAGAGACATGTCAGTAATAAAAGTAGCGATAAAACCCAACCCCGCCATTCCGACACACCAAAGAACACTGCACCGGAGCTTCATCACCGAATTTCAACAAGACTCTCGCAATTCCTGGCAAGCGACTCTCAAGAAAAACGAAAAAAAAGAACACGACCCTTCAGAATCAAAACACCTTCATTACTACTTTTTATGGCGCCATCATCCCCCTCTTTTTTTTTATCAGTCCGAGACCCAGTGATTCTCCTGAGCATCTTTTATTCATCAATCTCCAGTAAAAGAAATCATTAAACGTCACTATGAAATTACGATTCAACACATAACCTCGACCTCTTGGCATGACCTCAGATGCGTAGGAGGAGGAGGAGGAGGAGGAGGAGGAGGAAAAGGAAAGGGACGATGGGTATGTTGGGAAGAAGAGGGAAGGGAGAAGGCAGATGAAGAGAAGTATGGGGAGGAAGAAGGGAAAAAGGGAGATGGAGAGAGGAGGAGGAAAGGGAGAAAAGGAGCAAAGGGAGGATGGATACATAGGGAAGAGTAGAGGGGAGGTGTACAGGAGGAAGAAGGAAGGAAGAGGAAAGATGGAGGGAGAGGTGGGGAGGAAGGAGGGGAGAAGGAAGATGGAGGGAGGGGAGGACATGGAGAAAAGGAGAATATATGTGCAGGATGAGGATGTTGGAGGGGAGATAAATATATATGGGAGGGGCTTTCGAGAGGAGGGGGGAGGGAGGGGAAGGGGGGAGGGGAAGTGGGGTGGTTAAAGGGGAGAATACGTCACCCGCCCCCCCTTTCTCCCCAATCGGCGGGGGTGATTGTGTTATTCCAGGCACGAGGGGCACTAAGAGCTGGGGAGGGAAGGGGAGGAAGGGGAGAAGGGAAAGGGTGGAAGAAAGGGAGGGGTGAGGGGAGGAAGGGTAAGGCGGTGAGGATGGTGGCAAAATGCTTAAGAACTTTCTTTTGGTGTGTGTGTGTGTGTGTGTGTGTGTGTGTGTGTGTGTGTGTGTGTGTGTGTGTGTGTGTGTGTGTGTGTGTGTGTGTGTGTGTGTGTGTGTGTGTGTGTGTGTGTGTGTGTGTGTGTGTGTGTGTGTGTATAACCCTATAAAACACACACCATTACCCAAAACCTCAAGAAACACGATTAGAACCCATAAGGGAATCCGATCCTTTAAACAATAGGATGCAAACCCTTTCACCCAGCCATTAGGGGGATTCAGTAGTCCAGCGGCGGAAGGAGGGAGTCAGCGGGCGACATCCTGTATGCTAAATAGGACATGTCGCCGCTCAGATGGAGGAGAAGGAGGAGGAGGAGGAGGAGGAGGAAGAAAAGGAGGAGGAGGAGGAGAGGGAAGAGGAAGAGGAAGAGGAGGAGGAGGAACACAGCAGCCTCAGTCCCCTTAATTAAAGAGTAAAGAGGGTGAGAGAGAGAGGGAGAGAGGAAGAGGAAGAGAGTAAAGGGAGAGAGGAGATGAAAGAGGGAGAGACCGGAGGAAATAAAAGGGACATGGAGAGGACGAGTAATAAGAGGAAGAGAGGAAGTACACCTTTTGTCTCTGAACCCTTAATTAAGAAGAGAGGAAGAGAGAGAAAGAGAAAAAAAAGGGGAATGAAAAAATACTGAAAAAAAATGGATATGATGACAGTACTAAGTAAACCAAAGAGAGAGAGAAAATAAAGGATGATTAGGAAGCAATAAAACTGAATAAGATGAGAAGAAGGAGGAGAAAGAGAAAGAGAAAACAAGAAAGAAAAGAAACTGCGGATTATTGATAAATTCGAATATAATGACCAAAACAAAATAATCAGAAAATGGGGAAAAAACTTATTAGATAATGAACAAAAATCCCATGTAACCTAATATGCATAACGATTAAAAAATGAAAGATTGAGGTCAGGGTGTTTAAAGCAAGTTAGGTCAGGTCACGTTAGGTTAAGCGAGGTCAGATCACGCTTAGATAACATTACCTGAGATTATGAGGTCGGGGGGAGCTTGATTACTCAGCTAATAACCCAAATTGATTAACTGTCTGTCTTCCGCATTAATTATCCCCCTAACAAAAAAGGGACTAATAAAGACGAACGCTGCATGACTAATAACCAATCTTTCACGTGTTTAATTAGGACAGGTGAGAAAAAATGCAGGTAATTATGTGCATTAAGGCCCACCCCAAACTGCGCCTTCGTGACACGCCGGCCCGCACGGAGCACACCATCGCCCCCTAACGCCGTCTGCACGAGCCCATAATCTCCAGCATTTAATCAGAAGCAGCAACACACGCGCAATCAACCACAAACCAGGAGTGAAGTTGCGTGTTGGTGGCTGAGGCAAAGGGAAGGGAGAGTGAGAGGAAGAGGGAGAGATGGGGGAAGGTGACACGGAGAGACGGATGAAGGCGAAAGGGAGAGACAAGGCGTGAAAGGATGGAGAGAGAGAAGGCGAGAACGGAAGGAGAGAGAGGGAGAGGGAGGGGTGAGAAATGAAAAGGGAGGAGGAATAAACAGCAAGAATGGACAAACAAGAGAAAGAACGAGGGAGAAAGTGAGGATAAGGGTAAGTGATGAAAAGGGAGGATGAATGAGGAGCACAGATAAAAAAAAAAACAGGAGAAAAAGATGGAGAGATAAAGGGTGAGGAAGGGAAGGATGTGTTACCGAAATGGAGAAAGAATGAAAGGAACCGAACGAAGAGGAATAGAAAAAAAGACTAAAGGAAGAAAGAGAAACATGGGAGAAGGAAGAGGGAAAAAAAGAGGAACAAAACGAAACTGGCAAGAGAAAGAAAGGAAACAGTGCGTAAAGGAAGAATGAAGAAATGGAAGCGGGAGAGAGGGAAACACGAGAGAGCGAGAAGGGAGGATCAAAGGGAAATAAAAGACACTGAGAGGTAAAGAAAATAAGTAAACCGAAGAGAAAGAGAAGAGAAAGAAAAGAAGAGAGAAAAGGGAGAGAGTAGCTGACCCTTCTTCTCTCTCCTCATTTGTCAGAGGCAACAGAGAGGCAAAGGAGGAGCCTGAGAGGAGAAAAGGACGAGATGAAGAGGGAGAGAAAAAAGGACATTATGTAAGAGAGGAGGAAAGAAGCTTCATTCCCTCATCTTCTCCTCCCCAGTCTCTCCCTATTGTTTCTTTCCTCTCCTTTCCTTTCTCTTTGTCCTCATTTTCCTTATTTCATTCATAGTTTTTCCTCACGCTTCATAGTATTCATTCCTTCCCTCTCACTCTCTTCTCTCCTCTTGTTCCCTCCACATGATATCCCTCTCGTTTCTTTCCTCTCTTTCTCTTTCTCTTCGTCCCTCAAATTCATTCCTCTCTCTCCTTTCCTTCCATCTGTTCCCTCTTACTCTTGTTTCCCCTCATTCCTTCCCTCTTAATCTCTCCATCTTGTTTCTTTCCTCTCTTTTCCTTCCTCTTCGTCCCTCAAATTCATTCCTCTCACTCCTTTCCTTCCATCTATTTCCTCTTACTCTTGTTTCCTCTCGTTCCTTCCCTCTTAATCTCTCCATCTTGTTTCTTCCCTCTCTTTTCCTTCATTTTTTGTGCCTTCATTTCATTCCTTCTTTCTTAGTCCCTCCCTCTCACTTCCTGTCATTCTGTGTTGCCTCTCTTTCCCCCCTCTCAATCCCTCCCTCTCGGTCTCCCTCTCTGTCCCTTACCTTTCTTTTCATTCCACTGTATTACTCTTTCTGATTCCTTCTTCCTCTCTCTCTGATCCTTCCTCTCCTTTCTTAAGCCCGACATAAACCATAGTCGCTCCCGAAGACAACAATTAAGAAAGTTTAATCGCGAGTGAGTCACCGGGACGCGAGGAGGGGTGAGGTACGCGTGTGGGAGGTGACCTGCTGACCTGCTGACCTTGAACTTGCCTGACCTTGATTCTGTATGAAGGGGGTGCGTTGAGTGCTTATGGTGATGCTGGTTAGTTTGTTTGTTTTCTTTCGATCTATCTGTCTATCTCTCTGACTCTATCTCTATGTATCTATCAATCCAAGTATCTATCTATCTAGGTGAACTTATATCTCTATCTATCCAACTATCAATAAATTTATCTTTTACGTATACACAAACAAACATATGCACATACATACATACACAGTAACCACCCTCAAAATATGTATACACAAAACACACACAAAAACAACAACAAGATCAGAGGGTTAATCTAGACACACACACACACACACACACACACACACACACACACACACACACACACACACACACACACACACACACACACACACAGACCTTTCCCCTCCCCCCCCCCTAAAAAAAAATAGCCCCCTCCCATCCACCCACCCCCAAAAAACGAGAACACAGGATTAATCTACACGCAGACCAGAGATCCACAGACGACGAGCAGGAAAAAAATAGGGCGAGGAAGATCATTAGGAAGACAAGGAAGAGGAAGCAAACAGGAAGCGAGGCGGGGAGCAGCTGACGAGATGAGCGACAGACAGACTAAGGCGGCGGACAGACAGGATAGACAGACAGACAGACAGTAATACAGACACACACACGCGAGCCGGATGATGTGGGATTAGGGTGGGGCTCCGTAGACACACACGCACACACACACGCACGCACACACACACACACACACACACACACACACACACACACACACACACACACACACACACACACAGGAGTATATTACGTTTTTTGAGGTTCAGCTTTATGAGTTTGGCCCAAAAAAGATGAAATTAATTTGTTTGTATGATGATTTTTTTTTTACCTTTTATATAACGTTCCCTTTGGTGTAGACTTTATTTATTCATTCTGGTTTATTTTTTACTTTATTTTTTTGTTCTATATACTCATCCTTATCCCACCTTCCTCCTCTTTCTCTTCCTCTTCCTCTTCCTCCTCCTCCTCCTTAACTCATCCCATAACTATTGATTCTCTTCGATTCCTCCATCCTTCTTTTTTCATACTACTGTTTACGATATAGAAGACCTCCTCCTCCTCCTCCTCCTCCTCCTCTTCCTCCTCTTCTTCACTTTTAACCATTATTCTTTGATCTTCCCCCTTCATTAAACACCATCTACTTTTCCTTTCCCTTATTTCCCTTTCATTTATATCTTTGACTAACCATTTTTCTTTATCCTGTCTTTCTAATCTCCTTATCTGCCTCCATCTACCACTATTTCCTTTCTCCTCCCGGTATTTCCACCCTTTTACCCTCCTCGCTCACTCCCTCCTTTCCTCCTTGCCTCCCTCCTTTCATCCCCCCTTCCCTTTTCCTCCGGCGGCGTTGGTCTTCTGGCAGGATCTAAGACGCCACAAAGAATTTTACAGACTGGAAACTGCAAGGACCGGTCACTTCTCTCCTTCACCTCCTCCTTCACTCCTTCTCATCCTCCACTCCTATATGTCCTTTTACTTCTTCTATGTTCACCTTTCACCTATTCCATTACTTGTTTTTTTTTACCACTTACATTTCTCTCTTTCACCTCCTCCTTCACTTCTCTCCTTCACCTTCTCCTCTTCCTTCACTCCTATATGTCCTTTTACTCCTTTTTTATTCACTTTTCCCCTATTCCTTTTCTTTGTTTCTTTTCCACTTCAGTTTCTCTTCTTCACCTCCTCCTTCACTTCTCTTCTTCACCTCCTCCTTCACTCCTTCTCTTCCAGTCCTAAGTGTCCCTTGTTTACTCCTTTTTATGTTCACCTTTAACCCATTCCTCTATTTTGTTTTTTTACCACTTCTATTTCTCTCCTTCACCTCCTACTTCAGTCTTTCTCTCCTCTCACTCTTCTATGTCAGCCTTCACCTCTTCTTTCCCTCCTTTACCTCGTTCTTCGGTTCTATATAAAAAATTTCATTCATGTCTTTTAAACTGCCACTTATATATCTACGTTCCTTATATTTACATCCTTTACTTCTTATCCGATTCGTGTAAGTCTTATTTATGTCATTCAATTGTTTTTCTACACTCTATAACCTCCATCGTTCTCTCTCTCCTTCTCCTTCTCTCCATACATCAATCTACACTTCTCCATTTATTTTTTCTTCTTCATATTTTTCTCTTCTCCGTCGTGTCATTTACTTCCGTTTTCTTTTTATGTTCTACTTTATATTGTCAGTCATTCCTTCATTTCCTTTCTTACTCCAGTGCAACTAATTTTTCTTCCCTCCCTTCTTTCTCTCTCTTGTTTGAAAAATTTGGCCTATCATATTCCTTATCTTATTACGTCATTTCTTCCTTGCATTACTTTTTTTCCCAGTTGTCATATATATTTAATTTTCATTTCGTCCTTCATTCCCTTCTACTTTTTCATCTTCATCTCCTTAATCCCTTCCTCTTAACCATATTTTCCTACTTCTCTTATTTCCTTCTCTTTCTTTTCTTTTTCGATCTTGGGGATCGTGTTTTCTCTCCCGTTCCGCTCCCGTCTTGGATTTCAACTCCTCTTCCTCTTCCTCCCTTTTTTCCGTTGCCTCCTTCATTCCCTGATTTCTTCTTACTTCACTCTCTCAACATTATTTTTCTTCTTCTCCTCCCCCTCCTCCTCCTCCTTCTCCTTCTCCTCCTCCTCCTGTTCCTCTCTTTCATTTCTTTCTTCTCCTCTTTCACGGTTAAACATTCTCCTACTCCCCCTCTCTTTCACCTTCTCCTCCTTCATTTCAACTTCTCTTTCTCCTCCTCTCCTTCTTCTCTTTCTCCTCCTACGGCATCTTCTCACTCTTCTTCCTCTACCTCATTTTCGTCTTCCTCCTCCTCCTTCTCTTCCTCGCCCTTGCCCTCGCCCTCGCCCTCGTCCTCCTCCTCCCCCACCTCCTCCACCTCGCCACTCCCTCATTCACAGCACTTGTCAAGGAAGAAATATGAAAGATAAGGGAGACAAGAACGACTGAATATGTTTAGAAGTATAAAGAAGAGAGAGAGAGCAAGACGTTGAAGAAAGGTGATAAAGATACAATAGAAAGAAGAGAGAGAGAGAGAGAGAGAGAGAGAGAGAGAGAGAGAGAGAGAGAGAGAGAGAGAGAGAGAGAGAGAGAGAGAGAGAGAGCAGATGGACATTAAAACTTATAGACTCGAAAACAATAAATAAATGAAGGAAATAAAGATACAGAGAATGACTTGGAACGGAGAAAAAAAGAATGGCAAAGAGAAAGACTAGGTGAAGTTGCAGCTGCCAGCCATCTGAAAGTCTCTCTCTCTCTCTCTCTCTCTCTCTCTCTCTCTCTCTAAGAAGATAAATTAATTCCAACTTTTTCTCTCTTCTCTTTCTCTCCTATGTGTTATCCTTCCACACATTTGCATATCCCTCCTTCCCTCCCTACATCCCTTCCTACCCTCCTTATATCCCTACTCCCCTTCCATCCCTATCTCGTTTCCTCATCTTCTCCGCTTCATTTCTATCTCCAATAAGTATGGTACGAAAGGGGGTAGAATCATTAGGGAAAACAAAAAGAAGAAAGCCTTTGATAGACGAGCCAGATAAAGACTTGTGGAAATGGTAATACTGGACGGAGAATTACGAGGGAGCATTAGCAATTTGAGAACGATCGAATAAAGAGATATAGGTTAATCGGTCATACTAAGAAGTAACTACGTCTATTAACTTTATTGTTAAGCCTATGAACGTTGTCATTAACCATTTATCCTGAACTATTGCAATCTCTCCCACGTTACCGCTACTACCAACAAGCTAACGAACTTTTGACGATAAAATAACTTTCCATTGTGAACACTCGAAAACAACCTCAACTTGCACGCTCTCTCTCTCTCTCTCTCTCTCTCTCTCTCTCTCTCTCTCTCTCTCCTTCTCTCTCCTTCTCTCCCCTTCTCTCCCCTTCTCTCCCCTTCTCTCTCACCTTCTCTCTCACCTTTCTCACCTTTCTCACCTTTCTCCCCTCTCTCCCTCCTTACCCCCCTCCCCCAGCCAGCCTGCATTCGAGGGGCAGCTGGTGAAGGCCAATTGCCTGAACAGCTGACTATGAGCCTCGGCCTTTCAGCTCACCGCGAAGCCTCTCTCATGGCGCCATCAGGAGAGCCATTACGCTGACTTACTGCCAACCTGAAGCGGGGCACGGCGGGGCGGGGCGCGGTGGGGCGGGGAGAAACGGGTCCAGGCGGGGTGAGCAGAGGGGAACGTGGGTGCGGGTCGGGTTTAAGACGAGGCGGAATGGGACGGAATGGGGGAAGATAAGATGGGTAGGATAGGACGGGATGGTTGTGTGAGGCCGGGTGAGGCAGGGTAAGGTAGGGTGAGGCATAGGAAGGGTGGGACAGAGAAGGGTAGAGTGAGACGGTGGTGATATGAGGTAGGGTGAGCTTGGTGTGGGATAGGAAGAGACGGGAAAGGGGTATAACTGAGGGGGGTAGGAAGGGAAGTGTAATGGAATGGGAAAAGTGAGACAGAGATTGAACGAGGAAAAACACAACGTAAATATAGACTGAACATATAAAAGCACTGATTGAATGTAGAGGTTGATTGAACGTAAGGAAGAGGAGAGGACTAGAGCAAGGTTAGAAGGGAGCGAGAGGCAAAGTAAAGTAAGGTGACAGTTGGGAGAATGAATGAGTCCTAGGACGGGAAGATAAACAAACAGGTAAGTATGTATGACAGGTAAGAAGCGAGTCGGGTAAGTTGAGGATGAAGAATGAGTGAAATACAAACAGGTAACACAATTAAGTAAAGTACCCACGGGAGGTAGAGCAAAGAAGTGAATGATGATTGTATGGATGGAAGAAAAAGGAGATATATGACACAATAAGGAAAAGGAAGAAAGGTATATACGAAGGTATGCAGAACGAGACACAGCGAGAACGGAAAGATGATGATTTGAAATGGTAAACAGGTGGGGCAGGGTGGGACGAGGAATGTGTGAGGTAAGGTGAGGTATGGTAAGGTAAGGTAAGGTGCGACACTGAGAGGCTGTTGGGAGGCAAGGACGCAGGGTAATGCTATCTAGGAGGCTGAGAACAAAGGAAAAGGTAAGATAAGGGAAGGGAAGGGAAGGGAAGGGAAGGGAAGGAAAGGGTAGACACTGAGAAGCTGTGGGGGAGACAAGAACGCAGGGTGATGCTATCTAAGAGGCTAAGAACAAAGGGATAGGTAAGATAAAGTTAATTGAGGTAAGGTAAAGTAAGGTAAGGTAAGATAAGGTGAGGAAAGGAAAGGGGAGACACTGAGAAGCTGTGGGGAGGCAAGGACGCAGGGTAATGCTATCTAGGAGGCTGAGAACAAAGGAAAAGGTAAGATAAGATAAGGTAAGGTAAGATAAGGTAAGGTAAGGTAAGATAAGGTAAGGTAAGGTAAGGAAAGGGGAGACACTGAGAGGCTGTGGGGAGACAAGGACGCAGGGTAATGCTATCTAGGAGGCTGAGAACAAAGGAAAAGGTAAGATAAGGTAAAAATAGGTAAGGTAAGGTAAGGAAAGTTAAGGAAAGGGGAGACACTGAGAGGCTGTGGGGAGACAAGATGTTGGCTGATGAGGACAAGGAGGCTGAGGACAGAGAGATAGGATGAAGGAGGCGACAGGAGGACAAAGGCGTGAAGGAGGAGGAGAGAGGAAGAGGGGGAGAGGCGTGGAGGACTGGGAGGCTTGAAAGGGCAAGGTTGAGGTCGCGAGGAGAGGAAGGGAGGAAGGGAACGAAGGGAGGGGAGGGGAAAGGGGACGGTACAAACAGCAGAAAAGCGCTCAAAATATAACACACAGATGCTAACACACACACACGCAACACACGGAAACACTTCATCACTGTCTTTCTTTTCTCTCCATGTATCTTCCTTGACTATAATATAACACCTTTACTTGCAAGTTGTCTCTTCTTCCCTCTTTCTCTCTCTTTCCTCCCTTCTCCGCTACGGCTAAAATAAATGACTGTTTAACTTTGAGGCATATGTGAGGGTCATCCTAAATACTGGATAAAAGGCGGAGGAAAAAAATGGGAAAAAAAAGTTAAAGAGAGGAAAAGGAAATGAGGGGAATAAAAATATATGAGGACCCATCGGAAGGGAATGTGGGGGAGAAGGAAAAGGGAGGAAGGAAGGAAGGAAAAGATAACAGGTGATAACAGCTGGCCGTAAAAAGGACTGCAGAGGGAAAGATAAGGAAAACCCGACAGAGAAAATGTGAAAAGTGGAAAAAAAGGACCGGACGAGAGAGAGAGAGAGAGAGAGAGAGAGAGAGAGAGAGAGAGAGAGAGAGAGAGAGAGAGAGAGAGAGAGAGAGAGAGAGAGAGAGAGAGAGAGAGAGAGAGAATGTATAAAATGACAAACACGAAAACAAGACCACAAATATAGTAGAGACAGAAATAACGTAGAAAATGGAGTACCCTTCAAGAGACGAACAGGGAGCGAATGACGTCATGCTAAAAATAACGAGCAGAAATAACGAAAAGAAAGAATGTAATAAAAATGCCACTAGCAATAATAAAACAGAAAAACAAATAATAGAAAACAAAATACAAACAGAAAATAACAGAAATATAGCAACAAAAAAAAAAAACGGAGATTCAAATTAACGGTGAGAAAAAAAAAAAAAAAAACGGGAACAAGAAAAGGAAAACAAAACTTATGAACGGTGAACAATTATAGAGCCAGAAATGAAAAGGAAAAAAAAGTTAATGAATAAATAAAATAAAAAGTTCGAGAAAAAAAAACCGGTAAGCAATTTAACCAGAAATAAGAAGAGAAAATAAAGTTAATGAACGTGAACAATAAGAACCATAAATAAAAACAAATGAACGAAAAAAAAAGTTAGTGACTAAATTTAAAACAAAAAAATATTGTTCTCCGGGTCCTCGGGTGAACACAAAGGCGCCCCCAGCTCACCTTGGCGCCACCTGAGAAACCCGAACACCTGGCAGGGAGGGAAAAAGCCTTGGCAGAGGGGCGGCTCAAGTGAGGCGAGGCAGGTAAAGGAGGGAAGGACGGTGACACAGCGAAGGGAGGAATGAGAAAGGAAGGGAAGAGAAGAGAATAAAGGAATGTGTAGGAAAGAGAGGTACAGAGGAGAAGGAGAGGAAGAGAAGAAGGGAAAAGGAGAGAAGGGGAGAAATAGAGGGATGTACAAAGAGAGGTATAGAAGAGAGGGAAAGAAGGGAAAAAGCAGAGGAGGAATAAAGGATGGAAAGGTAGATAAGACAAAAGTAATATCAAGATCACAGTGTCGACAGGTGTGTGTGTGTGTGTGTGTGTGTGTGTGTGTGTGCTCCTAATAAACTGGTTACGTACAAATGACAAGAGTTGGGGTCATGTGTCTTCATTTTGTCTTAGTTACCCATCCGATTTAGAAATGATGACACACACACACACACACACACACACACACACACACACACACACACACACACACACACACACACACAAAACCCCTCCTACCTACACCCTTCCCCTATAACAAACACCAAAAGTTCAAGAGTACACATTGTCGAAGTCTTTATCATCTTGTGGAGGGATGCTGCCGTTGCTTCTCTCCTCCCTTCCCTTGCCCATCAGATAGCAAATACCTCTGTTCTTGTTCCTCCCATTCTGCCCCTGCCACAACCTTCCCCTGCCGCCTGCTAACCTACGCCTTCCCCTGCCACCTTAACCTTTACAAATTCCCACTTCTCCTGCTTCGCCTATATCTCTTATCTCTTATCCCTCCCCGTCTCTTTCTCTGCAACATTTCTCCCACGCAGCATCTCGGCTTCTCCCTTCTCCTCCCCTGACACCTCATCTTGTACTCAATTTCTTCTACTTCATTCAATTTCACATCTCGCTTTCTTCTCTCAAACTTCTCTTTAATTTTGCTTCGGGCTTAATCTCTTCCTTCCTTCAATCTCTGTCTTCCTTGTTTCAGTCTATCTTTTTCTTCTTTCAATCGCCTCCTTCTTTCCCTTGCCCCTAAATCCTCCTCAACAGCCTCCTACGCCCTATCGTTGCCCTTCCTTTACGATGCATTTTAGCCAGCCACGTATATTTCTCTTAGAACACCTACGCACCTTCCACACCACTCTCACTCCCACGCAGACTAACACTTCTTCATCAGCTCTCAACGCATCCCATCCCACACACGACTCTTGCAAGGCGTTCCACTCCTTTCCTAGTGCCCGGCCACGTCCCTTGAGGTGCTACAAGAACAAGACTCACTCCCACATCTTTTGTAAGACCACTGCACTTGCTTTATTCGTTTCTGTTCACTTGAACGCTTCTTAGAACACATTCTTCATAACTCATAGGATTTTTTGTTTATGTACTACAGGAACAAGACACTTCATCGGGTTCTCAAAACGGAAAAAAAACACCATCACTGTCCCTCATGTTTTTCTTTTATAACACTTCTTAACTCAAAACGACTCTTCTTTATGTACCACAAGAACAAGATTCACTCCACCGGTTTCTCAACACGACTTAGCCATGAGCATCACTTTTAATTCCTTCATCTGCCCCCATCACCCTCCTCTGGCTCACACGTCCCCCGTAACACTCCTTTGCTCCTCCGCGATGTTATACAAGAATACGACTCCCTCCCTCCACCGCCTTTCCCGACGCGACAAAACCAGCGTCATTATCACTTTTACCTCCTTCATCTGCCCCCATCACACTCCTTTAGCTCACACGTCTCCCGTAACACTCCACTCCTCCTCCGCGATGTTATACAAGAATACGACTCCCTCCCTCCACCGCCTTTCCCGACGCGACAAAACCTGCGTCATCATCACTTTTACCTCCTTCATCTGCCCCCCATCACACTCCTTTGGCTCACACGTCACCCGTAACACTCCTCTCCAACGTGGTACAAGAATCCGACTCCCTCCCTCCACCGCCTTCCCGACAATCATCACCAATTTTGTCCAGGGCACTTTTGTCAGCCTCACCTGCGTCAGCCTCCACACCTGGGCGCCGCACCTGGTCCTTGTTACGCTGATGGGGTTACAGGTATGGCAATAAAGGGGATGATGTGTGTGTGTGTGTGTGTGTGTGTGTGTGTGTGTGTGTGTGTGAGTGTGAGTGTGTGTGTGTGTGTGTGTGTGCGTGTTTAGTAATGTCGTTGCATAGCCGAGAAGCCTTGCACGGGACTACTTACATTCACTACAGACGGGTTTTAAATTACAAACATAATGAGGTGAAGGAACAGTTGTGACCAATTTAAACGCCTGAGGGTTGAGATCATTCGGAAATCTTGCACAAAGACGAGATAAGAATAAGCGCCGGAGTTATAACACATCCTTTCTTCTAGACAAATTCGACACATGTACCCTCCTGTCCTCTCTCCCCAACACACAATCCACCATGAAAGTTCACCTATTTTTTTATAACTGTGTCGCCGTAGTATTTTTTTTTTTATCCATACCACTTAATATCCATCTACCCCACATTCATTTATTTTTGAAGCAGTTTATTTGACCCTGCAACACCTTCCATTATTCCTAAACAACTACCCTTCCACATGTACCACTTAAGACCCGCCTATTCCTATTCCTATATTACTTAAAACATTCTATTTGGCATTTCACATCCTTCTATTATTCCAAAACAACCTTTCCTTCCCATACACCACTTCGCATTCACTTACAGTATCTTCCTATTAAATATTTACTTAAACCATTCTATTTGCCATTTCACATTATCTCACTCATTATCTCATCATTATTTCACATTATCCAGGCAACTTTTCTTTACCCTATTCCACTTCACATCCACACACACATACACCACCTTCCTCTTCTTCACAGCATCCAATATAATCTCCCACACACCCTCATCACACACATCTACACGCACACCACCATCGTATTCTTCACACCCTTCTGCTAATCTTCCACACACGCTCATCTCCCACACGCAGTACAGGTGCTTCCCGTCTACTCTGATTACAACGACCCCGCCTGGACAGCACAAAGAGAGGTTTCATACTGGTCGAGCGGCCGCCGGGTGTTCCCTCTCCCTCGCTCATCCGCCCGGCTAATAAACACGTGTTCGAGTGTCGCCTCACCTGCCCTCATCACCTCCTCCATGCAGGTAATTGGCTTAATTTTCATGAGGTTTTGTGGGGTGTTTTATTTTGATTTTTATTGTGTTTTTATTTACTTTTCTGTATTTTCTACCTTTATATCTGGAAATGTACACCACCGAATAAGTAAAGATCATAAACTGAACAAAATAAAATAGAGTAATACCATTTTATCTGTGGTTTTAGAATACTTTTTATGTACTCTTTATCCGTCTAGGTCTCTCTGTTTTTATTTTATTTATGTCTAATGGTGTCTACCTATATAAATCTCCCTCTCTCCCTTCCCTCTAACCAAGGTATACTTCTTCGTGATGTTTTTTTTCCCCTGTATTTTCCACCTTTAAATCTGTTATTTTAGACGATTTTTTATTTACTTTCTCTCTGTCTGTGTTTGGTTGTTTACTTCTTTCTTTATGTCTATTTCAATCTTCCTATCTTCATCTCCCTCTCCTCCAGCCCCCCTTTTACAACAATTGTTTTAATATCTTTTTTTTTAAGGGATTTTTTCTTTTTTTTCTGTTTACATCTAAGTATGTGTCTATCTACAAACATCTCCGTCCCTCTCTCCCTTCCCCTCCCTCTTCCCCCCCCCGCCAAGGTACGCAGGGTTCTCGCTACAACAAGTGGCGTCCTCTGCAGGGAGTTTCTGGCGGCTCGTCCCAACAATTCCTTCCTTCCCTACACAATGGAGGAGGATCTCGCCTTTTATCCGGCCCCTTTCAGAGCTCAAGAGGGTGTATGCCTATCCTCCCTTCCTTGATGCCTTCCCTTTTTTCCTTCCTTGCTTCCTTTACCTCTCTCAACTATATGTCTTGCAGTATACCTTTTGTCCTTCTTTCCTTTCATTCTTTAACCTGTGTCTTGTAGTGTCTTCTTCACTTGCCTCCTTGTCTTCTTTCATCTCTATGTCTTGTAGTGTCTTTTTTTTCTTCCTCCCTTTCCTTTTTTTTCCTGTTTGTCTTCTGGTGTGTCTTTTTCCCTTGACTTCTTTCCTTCTTTAACCTCTATGTCTAGTAGTGGATATTTTTCCTTCCCTCCTTCCTTTCCTTCTTTCAACTCTGCGTCTTGTATAGTGTGTCTGTCTATCTGTCTATCTACCTGTCCGTATTTTTCTTTGTTGTTATGGCTAGGGTTGTCTGTCTGTATGCTTTCTTTCTTCTCAACCGTCTTCTATTTTGAGTATTATCTTGTTCGTGTTTATACAGAGTGCTTTGGTTGATAGTTCAGGTTGATAGGTTAGAATTAGATTGATAGTAAGGTTGATGGTTGATAGTTCCGATTTTTTTCATTTCTTACCATTGAGTATTATCTTGTTCGTGTTTTTTTTTAGAGTGCTTTGGTTGATAGTTTAGAAAGGTTAGATTGGTAGTAAGGTGGATAGTTGATAGTTCCCTTTTTTTTCATTTCTTACCTATGAATAGTACATCTTCACCTGACCTGCGAACGCTGCACAAGTAAACCTACTCCTTGACCTTTCATTCACAAGACGTAGTTTCCTCACAAATCCTTCATATCGGCATCCCCCTTTCGCGTATCCTTCCCCTTGATCCTTCTTTTCCCTATGCAAACACACACATCCCTATCTCCTCCGACCCATATCCTTCCTACCGCCCTTCCCTCCTTCGTTAGTTTCTCACTCCGTTCGTTTCTTCCTTCCTTCCTTCCTCCTTTTCATTCCTTCCCTTTTTGCTTCACTCGTTCATTCATTCATCCATACATTATTTTTCATTCATTCACTCATTGCTTCCTTCTATCCTTCTTCCTTTCTTCACTATCTTTCTTCGCTTCTTCCTTCCTTCCTCCTCCTTTTCACTCCTCCCTTTTTTGCTTCACTCATTCATTCATTCATCGATACATTATTTTTTTCATTCATTCACTCATTGCTTCCTGCTGTCCTTGCTTCCTTCCTCCTATCCTTCTTCCTTTCTTTACTAACTTTCTTCCTTTCTTCCTTCCTTACTTCTTATATTCATTCTTTCTCTCCGTCTTTCCTTTTTTTCCCTTCATTCGTCCTTTCCTCTTCCTCTTCGCTTATTCCTTGTTTCCTTCCTTCCTTCCTTCCTACGTTTCCTCATCCCCCACGTTCCTTACATGCATCACTCAATTCATCCTTTCTTTCTTCCCATTCACACGCTAACAAGTTTCCATCCTCCTTCTTTCCTCCCTTCTTTCCCTCTTTCCCCCTCTCCCTCTCTCCCTGCCTCCTCCCAGTCACCGTCTCAGCCTCCCTGTCAACATATCATCTTCAATTCTAGTTTCATTCCTGTCTCCGTTATAGGTTCTCCGTCACCGTCAGTTTTTCTGCCTCCGCTAACCTTCCGATGGCGTGAGATAGAGGCGCGGCATTTATGGGAGACGCCGAGGAGGAAGAGGAACGGCAGGAGGAAGGAGAATAACATAAGAGGTGAAGGAGGATGGGAAGGAGAAGGATGAGGAGTGGAAGGCGGAGACGCGAACGGGAACAAGGAAGAAGACATCGAGAACGAGGAAGAAGGGAAATAAAAAGACGCAATAAGAACGGAGAGAGATAAAACATGTATAAGAACAGGAGAGGGAAGAATAATGAGACTAAGAAGAGGTAAAGAGAGGGATAAAGTGGAGGTGGAAGAGGAAGAGAATGAATAGAAGAAATTAAAGAAAAAAAATAATGAACGAGAACAAGAACTAAAAGAACAAGAACAAGAATATAACGAAAAACAGGAAGAAGAAACAGAAGAAAAAATAAAGAAAAAGAAAACGTGGCAAGGTAGACAAAAAATAAAATAAACACGAAGAGAAAAAGTGAAAATGGAGAACACACAGGAAGAGGAAGAGGAAGCAGAAGACGAGAAAGGCAGCAAGACGGCAGCGGTGGGCGAGGTGAGACCTGGACGCGGAGATCGATCCAGCAGGAGGCAAGGCTGTCATGGAATATTTAAAAAGTGCACAGCGAACCTCTGGGACCTGGCGGAATCTGCTCTCCGCCGGCCGGTCAGGGGGCGGGGCGGGGGAGCAGTCAGTCGATGGGGAAGTCCAGCAGCGTCCAGTGAGCTACAGTTACCCCGGTCAGTCAGTAAGTTAGTCAGTCTGTGAGTTAGTGGTATAGTCAGGTAACATTCGGTCAGTCAGGCAGTCAATGGGTCAGTCCAACAGCGTCCAGTGAGCTACAGTTACCCCGGTCAGTCAGTAAGTTAGTCAGTCTGTGAGTTAGTGGTAAAGTTAGGTAACATTCGGTCAGTCAGGCAGTCAATGGGTCAGTCCTGCAACGTCCAGAGAGCTACAGTTACCTTACGTCCAGTCAGTCAGTCAGGCAGTCAGCAAGTCCATGATGTAGTCCTTTAACGTCCATTCAGTCAGGTAAACAGTCCGCGAGTCAGAGATTTAGTCCAGTAACAACCAATGAGCTACAGTTACATCCAGTCAGTTAGCCAGGCATTTAGGCAGTTCGTCAGTCAAATGATATAGTCTTGTAGCATCCAGTCAGTCAGTCAGGCAGTCCGCATGTCTGAGATATAGTCCGGTACCATCCAGTCAGCGTTGAACCTGGAGGTCAGTCAGGCAGTCCGTGAGAAAATGGTATAGCCCGGTTTCATCTGCTTTGGTTCACAAGGAAGGAGACAGCTCAAGGGCAAATAAAAAATGAAAAAGAACCCCCCCCCCCCCGCCCCGCTGGCGCTGCTCCTGCAAATATGTGCAGTAAGAGAGTTTCACGACGCAGAGCCACCAAGCCAAAAGGTCACTCAGATAGTCCGCGAGTGAGAGGCCGGTAACATCCAGAATCTTAAGCCAATAGGTCAGTCACGTGGTCGGTGAGTCAGTGATATAATCCAGTAACATCAAGTGTCTGAAGCCAATAGGTCAGTCAATTAATCCATGAGTCAGATATATAGGTCAGTCAGTTTATCGGTAACATCCAATACGTTGCGATAAGAAAGTCAGTAAGTAAGTTTATCAGTTAGGTAGTCACATTCTAAACTCAAATATTATAATTCAGTAAGTCGGTTGGTCGGTCAGTCAGATACTCTTCAGCCAGTGAGTCAGTCAAGATCAATAAACAATAAACCTTTGCGTCAATTGTTACGTAGCCCAAACGTTCCTAAGAGACAGACCAACTAGACTGACAGGCAGCAGACAATTTAACCAATTTCTCTTTGTTGCTGATGATTAATGATGAGTAACCTTGCACCCTTGTCAGCCAGTAAGGAATTCAGCCACGCCAACAAATATGTCAAAAATATCAGAGCAACGCAGAGGTGAACATTAAGAAGCCAGTGAGGTAACAAACACATGAAACACAAAATAAGAGAACTACCAATGAATCAAAAGTCTTAATAAATCAGCCAACTAGTCATTCACCCATCCAGCAAAAATTAGGAGCTGAACAATGACGAATATCTCGAGCCAAAAAACAGTCAAGTAGCTTAGTATTTTGTTAAACCATCCATATATCCTTACAGTCAATCTCGCAGTTATTAAAAGGAATATCCATTTATCAGCCCAATCTTCCAGTTATGCGACAAACCATCCTTGCATCGAGCTAGTCCTCCAGGTATACATGACCTCATTCATCCATCCATCCACTCTCCCAGTTATGCAAAAGTAAAGAGCATACTTCGTCATCCAATTATGCAAGAAACCATCCTTGCAGTCATCTATTCGTCCCGTTATGCGAAAAACAATCCATTGATCCAACCAGAATTCCAGTTGTGCGAAACCTCAACCATGCATCAAGCCAGTCTTCCAGTCACGCGGGGAGTTATCGAGGCATCCGTGCAGCCAGGAATAGCTCCCCTCCCACTCATCCTCATCACCAAAGCCGCACCGCCAAGCACCTCATAATGAACCAGCCCACAATGCTCACCTGCCCAAGACCTTACACCTGCCTAACCACCCCACGAGACCTCACACCTGCCTAGAAGCTTATCACACTACCTATGAGTTTATCACACCTTCCAACGCCCTTTTCATACCTGGTCAATTTTATCAAAGAGCTCTATCTGCACCTGTCATAACCTGTCAGTGAACTCATAACACCTGGCCGTTCCTGTCAACAAGCTCTTGACACCTGAACACACACACACACACACACACACACACACACACACACACACACACACACACACACACACACACACACACACATCAGAACACTTCCTCACACCTTTTACACCTCTTTCCAAACACACTCTTTGTAATGCTTCCTGCTTCTTTGTAAATTATTCATCGACATTTTTTCTCTACATATCAATTTCTTCCATCCTTCCTCAGTTTTATTTCTCAGCAAACGTCTCCAGCACACCTTGTAATTCACTTTATTTTCCGTACGCTTCTTTCAATGCATGGCTTCCTGTTCTTCCTTCTCCAGCCTTTCTCTCCCCACGTCTTAATTCTGCACTTCCTCCATCAAGTGGATCTCATTACCACCGCCACGCACTTCTCCACAAGTTCCTTTCTTTTCCATCTCGTTGTTCTTCCCGTAATCTTATTCCTTCCCCCTCTCTCATACTTCGGTAACTTCTCTTTATATACATATCTCCGTCTACACTAATCGCTCTCAGGTTTTTGTTTTATCACCACTAACAGTTATCCTTCTCCTTCTGGTATTCATTTTCCTCCACCTCCTTTATCAAATTCGTTCTCTCCCTTCTCTTCCATCTCCTTCCGATACCTGGTTGGCTCTTTGTCCTCCCAAGATCGCGGTCGTCATGGGAACAGAAGACGATGCAAGCGGCAAAGACGTCTTGAGAACTATGAATAAGCGAAGCGAAAAAAGTGCCTTCTGTCCTTTTGGGGGGATTCCAGAAGACAAAGTAAGAGGTCTGGCAGTGCTCTGGAAAAAGATGAACGATGGAAACTCATGATCAACAAAGAAAGGGAAGAAGCGAGAGCGAGAGCGAGAGAGAAAGAGAAAGAGAGAGAGAGAGAGAGAGAGAGAGAGAGAGAGAGAGAGAGAGAGAGAGAGAGAGAGATACTTCAATCAAATGGCAAAGTGATACATTCCGAACATTTCCAGATAGAATTCGTCGTCCCTCTCTCTCTCTCTCTCTCTCTCTCTCACCTGGTGATCGGATTATCGTGAAAAAATAAATGTTGTTTGGATTACGAGAAAAATCGGTACAACCACATCATCACGAAGGCCCCGTGGGAGGAGGAGGAGGAGGAGGAGGAGGAGGAGGAGGAGGAGGAGGAGGAGGAGGAGGAGGAGGAAGAGCAGTAGAAGAAAAAGGAAAAGGAGACGGAAGGTTAAGACGACGACAAAGACGAATGAGAAGCAGAAAGAGAAAAGTTTATAAAAAGAAGACGAAGAAAAAAAAAAGAGAGAAGGAATAAGACGAAAGACAACGAATATCAATTTATCATCGTCATCATCATCATTATCAGCCAGTAGTATTTATCATCATCATCATCATCATCATCAGCCTGTAGTATACCATTAAAGGTGAATTCTATAAGACCTAATTTATTATTCAACAGATTTTCTAAGAGTACTAACACACCAGCTTTCGTTTACAAAGTTCGTGTATTATAAGCGCAAAGATTCAGTAACAAATAGTGGTCTGGATCATAAAAGAAGAATGAAAGGGAGGAGGAAAAGGAATCACTAGAAACAATAGACGAATAAGCCAAAAGACATGGTTATAATAAAGAAAGGAAAGAAGGAATAAAAAAAACAAAGAGACATGAGGATTTCAGAGAGGGAAGGAAAGCGAATAAGCGAAGAAGAATAAGGAGGAGACCCAGGAAGAGGAGAGAGAGTAAAGGAGAGGAATAAACCAAAATACATGAATATGATAAAGAAAGAAAGGAATGAAGGAATAAGAGAACAAAGAGACAGACAATTTCAGAGAGGGAAGGAAAGCGAGCAAGCGAAGGATAATAAAGAGGAGGAGGAAAGCGAGCAAAAGGAAAGTGAGAGAATTTCGAAATGCAGAACAGAAATTAAAAACCCACCAGGACGAAATGAGAGTCCCACGTAAGTCCCCTCGGCCAGGTAAAGACGAAATCAAGAGGGAAAGTAAAGGTAAGGAGAGAAAGGAGAACGAAAACGGATGAAAAAAATACCAAATGGCTGAAAGAAGAAGATTAAAGTAATGAAAGGTCCAGATTTGAAGGGGAGACGGAGAAAGTGGGATGTTAAGGAGAGAGGGAGAAATGAGAGAAGGGTGAATGGTCTCTCTCTCTCTCTCTCTCTCTCTCTCTATTCTGTATCTTTCACTCTCTCCTTCTCTCTCTTTCTCTATTTATCTTACCATTTAACTATCTCTCTATTTCTTCCTCTCATCCTCTTTCTCCTTTTGTCTTTCTTTCTCTCCCTTTCTCAATCTATCTCTTTCTTCCCTTGTACTTCTTTCTCTTCTATATCTTTCCCTCTATCAATTTATCTATCTAGCTCACTCTTTCTTCCCTTTATCTCATTCTCTTCTTCTCTATCTTTCGCTCTCCCTCTCTCTCTCTCGCACCTTGAACACCTGGGCTTAACCTTCCAAGATTCAGCTCAGGTAAGCGATTCCCTGAAGGTCAGAGGTGAGAAGACGCGTTCCTTTAACCATTCAGGGGAAAATAAATACCGAGGCGGCGCAGTCACTCGGAAAAAGGATTACTCGTGATCTTATGAATATTGCCCTCATGAATATTAAGACGCAGGATATTACACTTTGCAGGATCTGTGTCAATATTCTTTATCCACCCCATCCCATTCCTCCTGCCCCGTCGCCTCCTTCTCCTCCTCCATCTCCTCCTCCTCCTCCTCCTCTTCCTCTTCCTCAGGTAAATGTAATAAAACACATATTGCTTGTTTCTGTGCATGAATAAACAGCAAGGAGGAAGAGGAGGAGGAGGAGGAGGAGGAGAAGGAGGAGAAGAAGGAAAATGAGGATAGAGGAAAAAATGATAAATAGAAGAAAAACGAAAATAAAGATTAAGAAGACAAAGAAAAAGAAAAAAAAAACGTAGATGGAAATAAAGAAGACAAAGTATGAGAAGAAAAAATGAACATGAAGATAAA
This sequence comes from Eriocheir sinensis, assembly GCF_024679095.1. Lineage (NCBI taxonomy): Eukaryota > Metazoa > Arthropoda > Malacostraca > Decapoda > Varunidae > Eriocheir > Eriocheir sinensis. Next base: position 3,486,672 of record NC_066526.1, on the reverse strand, counting down.
GAAAACAAAGAAAAATGAGAAAAAAATATGATAAGAAGACAAATCGAAAATGAAGATAAAGAAGACAAGAGAAAGAAAAGGAAGAGAAATCGTAGATGAAAATAAAGAGGACAAAGTACAAGAAGAAAAAACGAAGATGAAGAAAAAGAAGACAAAGAAAAATAAGAAAAAAGAAAAATCGAAAATGAAAATGAAAACAAATAGAAAGAATAAAAAAACTAAAATGAAGAAAAGGAAGACAAAATAATAGGAGGAAGAAAACTATGAAAAGAAAAAAAACAAAATGAAGGTATAGAAGACAAAGAAAATGAGAAAAAATCCAACTGAAGAAAAAGAAGACAGAAAAATGAGAAAAAAACATGGCGTTAAAGAAAACAAGAAGAGAAAAATAAAGACAAAAGAAAAAAGATGCAGGACTTCATGTTAACCTCTCTTAAAACAAAAGTTGCATCAGGCAGACCAAGTATTATTAAAAACTAACTTGAAGGAACGTGTGTGTGTATATATTATTATTTTTTTCTTGAGCGAGTTTTATTTCAGGGCCAAGTGGGCTCACCGCCTCTCCTTGCCAGTGAGACGCGAACCCCACGGAGTCGAGGAGTGTTTCTTTCTTTCAAACGGGTCACAATTAGGTGTCTCAAGCCGCGCGTTCGACTGTGAAAACCTGATGATTATGATGATGGTTTGAGAAAAGAATGAGAGAGTTGTGATATGTAATGATTTTAGCAGTTAAGATAATAAGGAAGTGTTAGTGATGGTGATAGTAGTAGTAGTAGTAGTAGTAGTAATAGTAGAAGTAATAGTAGTAGTAGTAGTAGTAGTAGTAGAAGAGAGAGAGAGAGAGAGAGAGAGAGAGAGAGAGAGAGAGAGAGAGAGAGAGAGAGAGAGAGAGAGAGAGAGAGAGAGAGAGAGAGAGAGAGAGAGTGAGAGAGAGAGAGAGAGAGAGAGAGAGAGAGAGAGAGAGAGAGAGAGAGAGAGAGAGAGAGAGAGAGAGAGAGAGAGAGAGAGAGAGAGAGAGAGAGAGAGAGAGAGAGAGAGAGAGAGAGAGAGAGAGAGAGAGAGAGAGAGAGAGAGAGAGAGAGAGAGAGAGAGAGAGAGAGAGAGAGAGAGAGAGAGAGAGAGAGAGAGAGAGAGAGAGAGAGAGAGAGAGAGAGAGAGAGAGAGAGAGACAAGCTTCGATCCAACTCTCTCACCTCTTGGAAGCCTTATGGAAGAGGAAACTTTGGAGAAAATAAACAAAGAGAGAAACAAAAATAAGTTGAAGAAGAACAAATAGAGAAAACGGTGGTACACTGCAATATAAAAGGAACGTATAGGAGACGAAAGAAACGAGAATAGGCTGATAAATGAGTTAACAATAGTATAAAACAAAGCGTGATAGGAGTAACAAAGAAATACTAATAGGATGGGAACAGTAGACGATTTAAAGTTGAATAAAAAGAAGAAGAAAACAAGACCAGAAAAGGAGGCTTCAATGATATACAAGTTAAAGACAATAGGAAAAAAGAAAGAAGATAGACGAAATTCAGGATATGAGAGGAAAACTGAAGGATAAACAAAGGAAAAAATCAATAGATGGATAAAATCAATAAAAATGGTAAATGAGAAAGAGCGAGATATAGAAAGAAGAAGAATCAGTAGAGTAGCAAAGAGAAACCAGAGAGCAAGGGATAAAAACGATAAGCGATGGGACAAAGAGAACAGCATGCCCGGAAATCGAAGGAGGAGGAACAAAGAACGATGCAAAAACGAACCTTGAACAATAACGACAGGTATGAAAACAAAGACACACCCAATGAAGTGAGTTGTTAGGTAAATTAAAACCGAACAGAGAAAAAGAATAAACGGAAAAAAATAGAAAAAAAGAGGAACACGAGCTAGCAGCGGAAATAACAAGGAAACAAAGAAAGTACATGTATATGAAACGTAAATGAATGATAGGAAGGAGGAGATAAGAGATGCAAAGTCCAAATAAAACAGAGCACGAGAAGAAAGAGAATAAATGAATAATAAAAAAAAACAATGGCAAAACAGTAAGAATGAAACAAAAGAAACACGAAGCAAAATGAAACAGGACACGAAACATACAGAATTACTTGAAGATAAAACGAGGCAAGGAAAAAAATCATAAGAAACTACAAATTATCAGGAAAGGATGAATATGCATGTAAAGAAAAATAAATAAAATGAAGAAACAAAGTAAAGAGATGATTTTTTATTGCGTGAGAGAGAGAGAGAGAGAGAGAGAGAGAGAGAGAGAGAGAGAGAGAGAGAGAGAGAGAGAGAGAGAGAGAGAGAGAGAGAGAGAGAGAGAGAGAGAGAGAGAGAGAGAGAGAGAGAGAGAGAGAGAGAGAAGAGAGAACTCCTTTCCCTCTCTCCTCCTCCTCCTCCTCCTCCTCCTCCTCCTCCTCCTCCTCCTCTTCCTCTTCCTCTTCCTCCTCCTCCTCCACGGACACGGCCACAATGAAGCCCCATCAAAGCACTATCTTATTTGTTTAAGAAAGAAGCGGGACTCCAGCTTTAAAAACAAGATTTATTGATTTTTTCCAGAGATTAAAATATATCGCAGTGACTTTAATATACTTAATGGATTCTCTCTCTCTCTCTCTCTCTCAGACTCCTTACGTTCTTATGTTCTTATGTTCTCTCACGATTAACAACGATAGAATAATAACAACAGCAACAACAATTATAATAATAATAATAGTAATAATAATAATAGCTCCAAGGTTGACTAAGTAATTATAAAAGAGTGTCATTACTGTGAAAACCTGGGTGAGAGAGAGAGAGAGAGAGAGCAGGTGTGAGGCGACACCTTAATTAATATAACGGAAGATGAAAAGAGGCAAAGAGGAGGAAGGGGAGGAAAGACGAAGGAGGAAGACGAGGAGGAGGAGGAAGAAGAAGAAGAAGAAGAGGGTGATAATAGATAAGATGCTAAGAGATAAAGATAGTAACGACGAGAATAGAGAAAGGAGGGAGGAAGAAAAAGACTGAGGAAGGGGTGGTGGGGAGCTGGAGGAGGAGGAGAAGGACGGAAGGAAGAAGAGGAGGGAAGGGGGAGGGGGGGACAGGTCTTAAAGATGATGGCGGGCATTGCAGAAAAGTTGCACAGGAGAACGAACATGCGAGGAAGGATGAGAAGGGAGGGAGGGAGGAAGGAAAGTAGGGAGGGAGGGAAGGAGGGGAGGTAAGAGAGGGTAGGTAGAAGTAAGGATTGAGACTAAAGGTGGGAGTAGAGGAGGAACGGAGGGAGGAAAGTGAGGAAGAACAGGTAGAAGAAAGGATTAAGAGGCGAAGGAGGGAATACTGGAGAGAAGAAAGGAAAGGAGGAAGACGTAAGAGAAGGAAGGAGGGAAGGAATAAGGGAGGGAGATAGGGAATGGTTCGAAGGAGGGAGGAAGGTGAAGAGAGGAAGAAGGAGAGGAGGAATAAAAGAAGGAAAGACGAGAGGGACAGACGGTAAGAGAAAGAGAAAGACACGAAGAAAAGAGATAGAAAAACAAACACGGATAAGAAAGGAGAAACAGATAACGAAAAGACAAGCGAGTGATGCAGGAAGTAATCGAAGGAGGGAGGGAATCGGGGAGGGCGGGAGGGAGGGTAAGGACAGAGGGGTGGAAGGAAGTGAGTGGAGACAAATGGAGGGAGACTAAGGAGCGAGGCGTTGTGAAGGAGGATCGCTGGCGGGGTGATGGAGGGGAAAATAGTGCGATGATGATAGCAATGAGGGGGGCGGGGACACGGGAGGGAGGGAGGGAGGGAGGGAGGAAAGGAAGGCGATGAGTGGGAGAAAGACAAGGTATAAACTGAGTAAGCTCGGGGAGAAGGAAACAAAAGGGAGACGGGGAGAAGATAAGGAGGAAGAGAAGGGAAGAGGAGGGAGGGAAGAAGGGAGGAAGGGAGGAGGAGGAAAGGAAGACGATGAGTGGGAGAAAGACAAGGTATAAACTGAGTAAGCTTGGGAAGAAGGAAGCAAAAGGGAGACGGGGAGAAGATAAGGAGGACGGGAAGGGGAAGGGAGGGAGGGAAGGAGCAGAAGAGAGGAAAGGAAGATGATGAAGATAAGACATATTAAAACTGAGTAAGCTTAAGAAGGGAGAAGAAAAGGGAGACAAGGAAAGGACAGGAAGAATGTAGGAGGGAAATGCGATGGAGAAGGAGGAGGGGGAAAAGGGAAAAGGAGGTATAGGGATAGAGTTAGGGAAAAAGGAAGGAAAGAATTAAGGAAAAGACGGATAACGGTAAAAGTAGGAAAAGGGAAAAGGAGGTGTAGGAATATAGAGTTAAGGAAAAAGGAAGGAAGGAAAGAAATAAGGAAATGAAGGAGAATGGAAAAAGTGGAGGAACAACACGAAGGAGGAGGAGGAAGGAAGGTACAGAGTGAATGAAAGAAGGAAAGGAAGAATATATAGACGGAGGGAGGGAGTGAGAGTGAGACTGAGTAAGTATAAAGAGGAACATGCGAGGCGTTGAACTGAAGGTGATGACAATGAATATGTTTCCCAGGTGACAGTGAAGGAAACGAATATGTGATACTGAGAGACGGAGGCGAAAAGTGTGGCGGGGAAAATAATTATGAAAGACACAAAATGCTAAAAGGAAAGGAAGCAAGAATATTAATAAACCAACACAGTGCCAACAATTTCCAACACACACACACACACACACACACACACACACACACACACACACACACACACACACACACACACACACACACACGCTACCCCTCCCTCCCACACACACCTCAACAAAACACATCATTAAATATTCTTGCTCGTATAAAAAAGTAAGAGAAAAATAACACAGTGTCCCATCCATTAAGTCACCCCCCCCCCCACCTCCACCCCTGCTCCTCCTCCGTCAACATTTTCCTCATTGGGACAAAACTCTCCCTGGGGCGGAAAATACCTCTTGTCCTGCCTGCTTGTGAGTTTAATAACACAAATATTTTACCTGAAGATATTTAGCAAGGGTTGCATTATTATTATTTTCAGACGTTAATATTCCAGCATTCGACAAAAGCCATTCTGAGGGTTCTCGTTGGAATTTATATGTAACATGAAATCAGTCAAATGGAGCAAGGCTGAACACTGTGGGAAAGAGTAGATTAAAATTAGTTCCGTTGACAAAATTAATGTACCGTTCAATAACATTATTACCTGCATATATACAACTCCCTTGGTTAGGTTTTCATGTCGGGCATCTTTCTTCTATTTTACTCTCAGCTTTCATTCTTTGTTTATCACTTTCTTTTCCACTTTCACCGCAGCTACCCTTCATTGTTTGTAAGTTTCCCATTTATTTTTATGGGCCTTCTTTCTTTTTTCATCAATCTATCTTCATTTTATCTTCCTCATTTTAGATCATCTTTATTGTATATTTATAACGATTTTTCTCCATATTCATAAACTTTCTTTATCACAGACTTTCTTTTACAGCTTCCACGCCTTTTCATCACCCTTCTTTACTTTTTATCAGACTATCGACTCCATATCTTATTAGTCTTCCTTGTCCCTTTCTTAACTTTTTCTTAAACTCAAGCACCACGCGAAGCTGCCCTCGCTAGACCATAGTTTACATCCAATATCGTTATGTTTAGTGGAGGAAATATTGAACACTCTCATATGTTGTTTATCAGCGCTCCTTCCTTTATATCAGCGTTCTTTCTCCCTAACCTTCTTTCATCCTCCCTTTCTGGCCTCAAGGAAGCGCGCCAAGCTGGTCCTCGCGCAGCCTTGATCCCTCCCACGCGTGTGTACCGCCAGGCGCGCGTGTAAACTGTTTTGATGCCTCGCAAGGAACACAAAACCTCTCATACTCGGTGCATCCTTTCGCCTCGGTGTTCCGCGGCTCTCTTATGTTTTACCTGCTCGCACCTGGGCCGCTAAATAGCGCTAATGCAGTTAATTAAGCTTATAACAGATGCCAGGTGAGTGCCGTGTTTAAATTTGCCGTGTTGATGAGTCTGGGCAAAAAAAAAGTTGTGTGTTTAGTGGCAGTATGAAAGCATGGTTCTGAAGGTTAGGCGTTGCGTCATCGTTGGTTGCGTCATCGTTGGTAATTCGGGAAATGCTTTAAGATATGACTAGAATTTCAGCTCTTCCGAGAAATGGGAGAAAACCTTCCACATAAACAGAGGCCAGATTCTTCACATTGAAATTCTAAGAGGAAATAGGTCGCATCATACCATATGTTCTTTTAATAATGCATTCAGGCAGAGATTAAACGAAGAAAGTGTTGAGCTTTAATAATAAAATCTTCTCACTCTGGACGGCAATCCATCCGAAATTGACCTCTCCTCTGGCCACTCATTCTGTTTACTTTTATATAGGATCAGTGCTTGGCGGAGTTTTTATTTTTATTTTTATCTTTGCCCTTGAGCTTCTTCCTTTGCTGTAAAAAAAAAATGTAATACTACCACCATATAATTGACCTCTCCTCTGTTTACTTTAATATAGGATCAGTGCTTGGCGGACGTTTTATTTCTATTTTTGTTTTTTCCCTTGATCTTTTCCCTTTGCTGTAAAAATAAAATGTAATACTACCAACATAGATTTTAGAGTGAGCAGTATATTTCTGTCTCCCCATCGTGCAAAAGACACTGTTTAGATTAAGTGTTCAACGTAAGGCAACGAAGATAATGTCATATTTTCGCAATAAGCCCACACGTACCTCAAGGTCAAACTTTCAACCAAAAATCGACAAAATTTCCATCCACTTTGTTTCATTAATACAATTCCAAAGTTTCCCCAAGTTAGCGGAAGATTATTTTTAATGGAGTCGTGTTTTCGGTCCCGTAATTATCTCGGCTTTTCTTTTCGGCGCGTGGAGAGTTCGGAGCGCCGGGCGGGGACACCTTAATTACAGAGCGACCAGGCACTGAGGTGGGAGGCTGTTCAGGTGTACGGAAAACGCTCGTCCGCGGGAAAACACGAGAAAAACATCCTCGAGGGTAAGATTACGGCGTCGAGTTCGAGGTGGCGGCAAGGACGGACTCGACGATCCCAAAGAAGTACGAACCTTGACACTTACGGAAATACTTGTTCAGTAGAAAACAAACAAAAAAAAATACCACACTTGTATCACTTATCAAAAACCCTATGAAAAAAAAATGATAATGATGAACAGAAAATACAATGAATAAAAGGTTGAGAAAAAAATAAAGAAAAAATCACACCTATATCACGTAACAGAAATCCTATGAAAAAAAAAATTGATAATGATGAACATGGAAACATGGAAACATGGAAATGCAGGCAACAGAAAGCCTATTGGCTCATTACGAGGTTGCCCGCTTTGGTGATTTAATCTGCTCGACAGCCACTTGGGGCCTGGGGAGCAGATGAAAGCACCTCGACATTGAGGAGCAGATGAAAGCACCTCGATATTGAGGAGCAGATGAAATCACCTCAATATTCAGTTTACTTCAGACGCAGCGAAGTGACGGTCGATTCTATATTTGAAGGAGTTGATGGTGTTCGCATTTACTACTTCTGAAGGAAGATTGTTCCAGTGACGGATGACTCGGTATGAAAAGAAACTCCTTCCGATGTCTGTGTTACATCGACTAGACTGAATGGGTCAACCGTTATTTCTAGTTCTTAGGTTGGTTTGCAGTTCAAAGAATTTGGAGTAATCGACGTTATTGATTTTTTTCAGATACTTGAAGACTTGAATCATATCCCCTCGTAGGCGTCTTTTCTCCAATGTAAAGAGATTGAGTCGCTTGAGTCGTTCCCCGTACGGTTGAGCCCTTAAGGTTGGTATCATTTTCGTGGCGCGTCGTTGAATCCTTTCCAGTAAATCAATGTCCTTCCTGTAATTAGGAGACCAGAACTGTACTGCATACTCGAGGTGCGGTCTTACCATGGAATTATACAAGGATAGCATCACGTCTGGCGTTTTACACTCGAAGTTCCTCGCTATGAACCCGAGCATAGTGTTGGCTTTGTTGTATGTTTTTTTACAGTGATTCGCGTGTTTCAGGTCACTGCTGATAGTGACTCCATGATCCTTTTCCTCCTGCATCGCTTGCAGAGGTCTCCCATTCAAAATGTATGTGTGGTTTCTACTTCTGGACCCAATGTGCATGACTTTGCATTTGTCAACATTAAAGGATATTTGCCATTTTTCCGGCCATCGATAATGTGATTGAGGTCTTTCTGAATGATTTCGCAGTCGGTCTTTGTGAGGGTCTTTCCCCCCACCTTGAAGTCATCAGCAAATTTCGATATTGTGGATTTCAGTCCTGATTCGAGGTCGTTGATATATATGATAAAGAGAATGGGTCCCAGCACTGACCCTTGAGGCACTCCACTAGTGACTGGAAGCCAATCGGAAGGCTGTCCGTTGAGTAGTACTCGTTGTTTTCTGTCGGTGAACCAATCTCTTATCCACGCGATCAGATTGGCTCCAATGCCCGCCGAGTGCAGTTTCTTAAGAGTCGCTCGTGCGGACCTTGTCGAAGGCTCTCTGAAAGTCCAGGTATATAACATCACTGGGGATGTGGGCATCCCAGTTCTTATATATACCTTGGAAGAAGTCTAATAAATTCGTTAGGCAGAAAAGCAGGAGAACAACTAGAGCCCATAAGTACCATGAGAAACAACATTCATAAAGAGAGGAAAAAACGTAAATGAAAACAAAATAAACGCTGGCCTTTAACAAACATCAAAATAAATACGCTACAGAAGAAAAAAACTAAACATCGACGAAAAAAATAAATGAAAAAAACAAATCATAACCTTCCAAGCAATATCACAAGCGCCAAAATAGAATAAAAACACACACAAACACAAACCCTTGATAAAAAGCAACACACTAAACAAAAACAGACTCGGGCCAAAACGACGTCTCGGAAAAACACAACAGGGCCGTAAACCGTCATCTCCGGGGATTCAATTAAAAGGTTGTCGAGGGAAGGCTGAACGAACGCTCCTCTCCTCTCCTCTCCCTCTCCTCTCCTCTTCCTTTCCTGCCCTCGTCGTGTCTCCTCTCCTATTCTTTACTTTTCTTTCCTCTCTCTCTCTCTCTCTCTCTCTCTCCTCTCTTTCCTCCTCCTCTCCTCTCCTCTCCTTCTCTCTCCCTTCCTCTCTCTCCCTCCTCTTTTCCTCTCCTCTCCTCTCCTTTCCTCTCTTCTCCTCTCCTCTCCTCTTCCTTTCCTACTCTCGTTTCCTCTCTCCTCCTCCTTTCCTGCTCTCCTCTCCTCTCCACTCGCTTCTCTCTCCCTCTCCTGTCTCTTCCATTACTCCCTAACCACCCATTCCCATCTTCGCTCCTCTCCATTCCCGCTTACTTTCCTTTTCCGATCCTCTCTTGCTCTCTCGCTTTCAACCTCGCTATCTCCCATTTCCGACCCTCCTTCCGTCCCCCTCCCATCTCTCTCTCTGTCTCTTTCTCTCTGTCTCCTCTCCCTTCCCTTGTTTCCGTCGTCTCTTCTGCCCGTCTCGTGGTAGTCGTTGTGGTCGTGGTGGCCTTCAAAACAGTCGTCCGTGACCTGCCCTTCAGATTACGACACCCACACCACAGTAACGATCCTGCGATATCCTCCTCCTCCTCCTCCTCTTCTTCCTACTGTTTCCTCCTCCTCCTCCTCCTCCTCCTTTTCCTCCTCTTTTTCCTGATCGTTATTTCTTTTATTTTTCTTCTTGTTCTTGTTTCTCTTTTTTTTCTTATTATTCGTCCTCTTCCTCCTTTTCCTCCTCCACCTCCTCTTCTTCTTCCTCTTCCTCCTCCTCCTCCTCCTCCTCCTCCTCCTCCTCCTCCTCCTCCTCCTCCTCCTCCTCCTCCTGTTTCCGATTTTTCCTTCTCCTTTCTTGTCTTCGTCTTTCCTCTTTTCGTCTTCCTAAGCATCTTGTTTTTCATCTGCTTCCTCCTCCTCCTCCTCCTCCTTCTTATGCTCTACTTACTCCTTCTCTTTGTCCTCCGCTTTGTTCTTCTTTTTTTATTATTTCGCCTTCCTCGTCTTCCTTTCCGTGTTATATTTTTTAATACATATTGTTCTCTTCTCTTTCTTTATCACATTACTTGTCGTTGTCGCCGCCATTAATCTCTTTACCTCCCTCCTCCACTTTTTTCTTTTACTTCTTATGCTTCTCCTCCTCTTTCTTGTTCTATTTCTCTCTTTTTCTTCCTCTTCCTAATTCTCTATTGCTTCATTTTTTTCCTTCCTCTTTCTTCCTCCTCCTCCTCCTCCTCCCCCTCCTCCTCCTCCTTCAGATGCCAAATCATTAGTGTTTTAAATAGTTGTTGTTTTTTCTGAGAGAGAGAGAGAGAGAGAGAGAGAGAGAGAGAGAGAGAGAGAGAGAGAGAGAGAGAGAGAGAGAGAGAGAGAGAGAGAGAGAGAGAGAGAGAGAGAGAGAGAGAGAGAGAGAGAGAGAGAGAGAGAGAGAGAGAGAGAGAGAGAGAGAGAGAGAGAGAGAGAGAGAGAGAGAGAGAGAGAGAGAGAGAGAGAGAGAGAGAGAGAGAGAGAGAGAGAGAGAGAGAGAGAGAGAGAGAGAGAGAGAGAGTAGGTGATGAAGACGTGAGCAGACAAGCAGAAGAACGCAAAAACAGACCACACACACACACACACACACACACACACACACACACACATATACGTACAGCAACAGGTGAGCGGGGCGATAAACATTCAGGTATCTTAAGGAACGGCGGCAGACGACATTTTCTTGCCGACGATTTCATTACTACAAAAGCTTCGAGGGAGAGGAATGAAAGGAAAAGAAAACGGGAGGTGAGAAAATAATAAAAGGAAAGGGAGACTGTGGGAAACGGACGCAGGAAGAGAGAAAGGAAGAAATAAAACAAAATGGGGAAATGAGTAGCAAAAAAAAGAGAAAGAAAAGTGAGAGTGAGGAAGGAAAAGGAAGGATTATAAAATGGGACGTGAGAGAAATAATAGGGAAAGAGACAGAGATGAAAACAGAAAGTAAGGAAGGAAAACAGCAAAACGGAAAAGTGAGAAAAATTATAAAAAATGAAAACGGAAAGTGAGACGGAGAAAGGTAGACTGGAAGAAAAAAACAAATGGAAAAGGGAGATAAATAAAAAGGGAGAATAAGGGAAGCTAAGAGAGAGTGAGGTAGAGAAGCATTACGTGGAAGTGTTAAGAATGTCCAAGGAAAAATAATATATGGAACAAAACCATTAAATTTCTGAAGGGGAATGAGAGGGAGGCAGTCACGGAGGGAAGGGATGGAGGAAAGATAGGAGGAAGAGAAGGAGGGAGGAAGAAAAACTGGGAGGAAAGGAAAGAGAGGGGAAAATGGAGGCGATACTGCTTGCAAGGTGTTTCTCTCTTCGTTCTTTCTCAAATAACGATATAAAAAGGAAATATTCATGAAACGGTGGAAGAGAGAAAGAGGAGGAGGAAGAGGAAGACGAGGAGGAGGAAGAGGAAGACGAAGAGAAGAAAGAGGAGGAAGAAGAGGAGGAATACCAGGAGGAGGACGACGACGATTAGGAAGAAAGAGGAAGATATCGAAGAGGAAGAGGAGGAGGAAAAGGAAAGCGGAGGTACAGGAGAAAGAGGAAGAGGAGGTTAAGGTGTCTGCACTGACCTAACACAACACATGAGAGTCTTGCGGCAAATTAACACATTCTGGCATCTTCCTCCTTGCTTCCTCCTCCTCCTCCTCCTCCTCCTCCTCCTCCTCCTCCTCCTCCTTTCAGCACCAGCGCAACGAGACTTATGCCAATTTCCGGAAGTTTTACCCACTACGTCATGGAAACACTGGAGAGAACGAGCCCCAAAACGCGTCCCGGCGGCATGCGTGGCTGCAGCGCTGAGAAACTACCTCCCTACCCCCTTCACCCCTTGCTTCCCCCTCCCTTTTCCCCGTCTATCCCCTTTATCTTCCCCCTTTCTTCCTTACAGTCCCCGTTTCTCCCACTCCCATCGCCCTTCTATTCCCTCTCCTCCGCCTGTCTCCATTTGCTGCCCACTCCCTTTTCCCCGTCTATCCCCTTTATCTTCCCCCTTTCTTCCAATCCCATCGCCCATCCTTTCCCTCTCCTCCGCCTGTCTTCATTTGCTTCCTCTCCCTTTCCTGATCTCTTCCTTTCCTCTGTCTACTCCCTTGTCTTTTTCCCTTCTTTCCCTCCGTCCTCCATTCCTGCCTCTATCTCGCCTTCGTTTCCCTTTCCTTCTTTCATTCTTACTTTTCTACCCCTCATTTTCCTCTCTCTACCCCCTTTCTTTCCCACCGTCTCCGTTTCTCCCCGTCCCATCATCTATCCCTTCCTCCGTCTCCTTATCCTTCCTAAAACTCAATAAAGGAACAGGAAGAAACAGAGAGACACAGAGAAGGAGAAAGAGGAAGAGCGAAATGTGACAGGGATCCAGGCGGAGGCGAAACCAGGACTAAACTTCGCTTCGTCTGCTGAATGGCAAGTCGGATCTTTTGTCTCAGGAGGCGGCGGAGGCCCTGACTGACCTGGGACAACGCCTGAGGGAGTGCGAGGCGTGAAAGTAGGAAGAGGGGGAGGGAGCGAAAGGGAGCGAAGGAGGAGGAAGGGAAGGAAAAGGAAGAAAACGAGCAGGTATTGGTGGCTGAAAGGTGAGGATGGGAGGGCGGTCGAAGGGAAGAGGGAGAGGGAGGGAAGGGAAGCGAAGGAGTAGGAAGAAAAGGGACAGGAAAGGTAGAAAACAATGAGGAGTTGGTGGATAGAATGGTGCGGATAGAAGGGCAATCGAATGGAAGAAGGAAAGGGAAGGAAAGGGAAGTAAAGAGAAGGGTAATATGAACGTAAAGGGAAAAGGAGGAGCAAGGAAAGAAAGGAAAAGGAGGAAAATGAAAAGCCATGTGGGAAGAAGGGTAAAGATGGAAGGGCGATCGAAGGGAAGGAGAGGGAAGAAAAGGGAAGCGAAGGAGGAAGGAAAGGAAAGTTAAGGGATGGAGGAAAAGAGAGGGGAAGAAAACGATGAGGATATGGTGGCTCGACAGGTAAAGATGAAGGGAGATTGAAGGGGAAGAGGGTGGAGGAAGGAAAGGTAAGGAAAGTGAAGGTAAGAGGTACAGGGAATCGGAGAGAAAGTAAGGGAAAGAAACAAGATAGCATGGTAGTGGCGAGGAAGGTAAAGATGAAAGGCGATTGAGGGGAAGAGGGTGGAGGAAGGAAAGGTAAGGAAAGTGAAGGTAAAAGGTACAGGGAAGCAAAGTAGGGAAAGGAAGGGCAGGAAACAGGGAAGCATGGTAGTGGCGAGGAAGATAAAGATGAAGGGCGATCGAAGGGAGGTAGAGGATGGGTACGTGATGGGAACGATGGGTTACTAATATAAAAAAGTTGGAGAGGAGGATAATCTTGGGATGAAGAGGATAAGAAGAGGAGTAAGAGGATAAAGGGTGAATAGATATGGGAGACAGAAAAGTAGTCGATGATGGGAAAAGAAAGGAGGAGGAATAGAGCAAAGAAAAGGAAGAGGAAAAAATTGCAGAGAAGGAGGAGAAAGACAGGATTAGGAGGCGGAGGAGGGGGAGGAGTGGATGAAGAGGAGGAAAAAAAAAGTGAAAAGGGAGATAGGAAATAATATAAAGAACAATACGGATGAGAGAAGGAAGGGTAGGAAAACACAAGAACTAAAAAATAAAAGGAAGAAAAGGACGAAGGAGAAAGGAAGACAAGAAAACCACGGAATAGTCACTGAAAAGATTCACGGTGAAAAGAAAAAACAGCACATGCGATAAAAAAAAAAAGAAAAAAAAGGAAGACTGGGAGGATTACGGAAATGGCAAAGGGAGTCAAAAGCAAAGAGAAATAATGAAGGGAACAGGATGGGAGGGTGATGGGAGGGTGAGGGGAAAGGCGAGGGGGTACGACAGTCGATGAAGGAGGAAGGACAGAACAATGAGGACAAAAAAAATGAGACTACATGAAAAGAAGCAGGAGAAAGAAGGGCTGATGAAGAGAGAGAGAGAGAGAGAGAGAGAGAGAGAGAGAGAGAGAGAGAGAGAGAGAGAGAGAGAGAGAGAGAGAGAGAGAGAGAGAGAGAGAGAGAGAGAGAGAGAGAGAGAGAGAGAGAGAGAGAGAGAGAGAGAGAGAGAGAGAGAGAGAGAGAGAGAGAGAGAGAGAGAGAGAGAGAGAGAGAGAGAGAGAGAGAGAGAAGGTAATGGGACAAAACATACACAAATGAAAATATAGATAAAGATAGATAAATAGAGATAAACAGAGAAAGGTAAAGATAGGTATAGAAATGGTAGATTGAAAAATTAAAGGAGAGAATGCGGGATAAAGGGAGTGGACGGAATGAAGGGAAGAAGGAAGGGAGAGAAGGATGGAGGGAAGGAGGAGAGGGGGAGAGGAGGAGTATAGGAGGAATAGCAATTGACTGGGGGAGGCGTGGAGGGTTTTGACAGCTCGCGTTTTGTCTGCAGTCCAATACGGAAATGTGCAGGACGGCAAAGATTTTTCAGTGTGTGTGTGTGTGTGTGTGTGTGTGTGTGTGTGTGTGTGTGTGTGTGTGTGTGTGTGTGTGTGTGTGTGTGTGTGTGTGTGTGTGTGTGTGTGTGTGTGTGTGTGTGTGTGTGTGTGTTTGAGTTTTAATATTTTTTTCATCCGCTATCTACTTATAAGGTCCAATTTGTTATTTATTTACTTCTTTTTACTTAACCAAGCCAAAAAAATAATAAAAGCATTCGCATCAACAAAAATCTGAATACACTAATGAAATAAAAAAGTTGATTCCACGTCTATTAAACACTTATGGATGATTATAACACGGTCCTTTAACTCCAATATTTCCTAAGAGAAGAATCGAATGCTCAATAAAATCACGCCTAATAAGGAGCAAAGATGAAGCAAGCAGGAGGCGACAGGTCAGATAAGGCTGCAAGATACTATAGATTATTGGACGAAATATTTTACTTTTTTAACGTACGACACAATCACGTGGTGGAGGAAAACTCAAACAAAGGAAAACAAAGACCACATGTACGTTCTGCTTTCGTACCAAGGTCAACAGTATAATCAACCGGCCTTTGTTTAATACGACACAAACGGATCGACGATATTACCAAACGGACCTAAATGTAACGTTTTTCCTACTTACGAGACACCAGAGAATAGCGGAAGGCAAATACTACTCTGGAGAGATACGAAGAGACCGCAAGAGATTGACAGAAGGAACTACATTTGGGTACTTAACATGGAAAGCGAGATTAAGAGACCAGTAAGAGTGGGCAGAGAAGGGACACGTTACGAGGGAAAAGACAAAAGGAATCAAAAAGGGCCGAGCAGGATATGATTGTGCAATGCATGGAAGAGCAGAGAGAATGTTCCCAGACGACACAGAGACGGTGGAAAGGTTATGCAATGGAAGTATACACAAAGAAAGAATCAATGCTGGCCGAGAGGAGGAAGAGGAAGAGGAAGAGGAAGGGGAAGAGGAGGGTGATCAGGGACGACGGAAAAAGGAGTTCAAGTTATGCAACAGAGAAAAATGGATGAAAAAAAACAATGATCAAAAGAAGACAGAAAAAAAAATAAAGAAAAAAAAAACTGGAAAAGTGAAATAGATTAAGAAAAGTTAGGAAGAGGAGGGTAATCAGAAACGAAAGAAAAATGAGTTCAAGTTATGCAATAGACAAAAAAATGAGAAACAATGATTAAAGAGGACAGGGAAGACGAAGTAGCTTGCAACACGTAAAAAACAGAGCAGGAAAAGTGAAACAGATCAAGGAAAGGGAGGAGTACGCAGGGTAATCACTGGACACAAAAAAAAGGGGGTTCTAGTTATGCAATAGACAACAAAAAGAAAGACACAATGATTATAGAAGAAAGAGAAAAACGAGGTAGCTAAAAGAACGGGAAAAGCGAAACAGATCAAGGAAAGGGAGGACCCGGAAGGATAATAAGCACTTAAACACTTGAGAAAAAAGGGGTTCAAGTTAAGCAATAGAGAACAAAAAGAAAGACACCGTGATTATAGAAGACAGAGAAAAACGAGGTAGCTAAAAGAACGGGAAAAGCGAAACAGATCTAAGAAAGTGATGATTAGGACACACGAGAAAAAGGAAGAAAAGACAAAAGAAAAAGACACAATGATTAGAGAAAACAGGGAAAAGGGAGGAGCTTGCAACACATGAAAAAAATAACAGGAAAAGAAAAACAGATCAAAGAAAGTGATGATTAGGACACACGAGAAAAAGGAAGAAAAGACAAAAAAAAAAAAGACAAAATGATTAGCGAAAACAGAGAAAAGGGAGGAACTTGCAACACATGAAAAAATAACAGGAAAAGAAAAACAGATCAAAGAAAGGGAGGATTTGGAGACACGAGAGAAAGGAAGAAAAGACAAAAGAAAAGACACAATGATGAGAGAAAACAGAGAAAAGGGAGGAGCTTGCAACACATGAAAAAAATAACAGGAAAAGAAAAACAGATCAAAGAAAGGGAGGATTAGGAGACACGAGAAAAAGGAAGAAAAGACAAAAGAAAAGACACATGATGAGAGAAAACAGAGAAAAGGGAGGAGCTTGCAAGAAATAAAAAAAAGGAAAAGCGAAACAGATCAATGAAAGGGAGGTTTAGGACACACGAGAAAAAGGAAGAAAAGACATAAGAAAAAAAAATATTACAGAAAACAGAGAAAAAAGGAGAAGCTTGCAACGAATAAAAAAAAAAACAGGAAAAGTGAAACAGATCAAAAGAAAGGGAGGTTTAGGACACGCGCGATAAAGGAAGAGGAGAGAGAGGGGAGCCATAGGGTCGTTTTATGGCCCTGCACTGACCATGGAAAGGGCACATAAAACACAGAAGGAGGCCATTGCGTTGCTCTAGATTATGGGGCAAGACGGAACGGCAAGGAAGCCCATGAATGAAGGATGTGAAGGACCCTTCGTAGGACCCCTTGTAGGACCCCTCGTTCCCTGGAGTCTTTACGGCGTCCTAGGAGTGGCTTCCTTGCCCTCCGGTTCCTCTGGGTCAGTGCCAAGACACGTGGGCAGAAATATTTACTCTGCAGCTCTAATTTTATCTCTTTATGTGACGTCATTCGCATAATGGGCTATGGACGACCCGGGATGGATGAGCTTAAGGGGAAGGAAGAAGGGGAGAGGAAGGGAGGGGATGAGTGAGAGACGGAAAGGGAGTAGGGGGAGGGGAAGATTGAAGGGGGAGGAAGAAGGGTGGTAGGCATGATGGAAAGGGTGGAGAGGGGAGAAAGGTGGTAGGGGAGTGAGGATGAAGGGAGGGAGAGGAAAAAGGATGGTAGGGGAAAGGAAGGGAAGAGGAAAGAGGGTTTAGAAGGGAGGGGAAGGAAGGGTTTAAAAAAGAGAGTTACGGGTTTATAGATGAAGAATGGAGTTTTGGAGGACAGGGTCAATGTGAGAGAGAGAGAGAGAGAGAGAGAGAGAGAGAGAGAGAGAGAGAGAGTTAACAAAGAAAGAGCAAGGTCACATAATTAGATAAAAGGAGTAATCTGGAGAGTCAACGGTCCTACTACAACAACTACAACATCAACACAACTAACAATATTCAGAGTCAAAAGTGGTTAACAAAAAAACAAAAAAACTACTCTCCTAATTCGTCGTTTTTACTCACACACACAGTAACACAAATTTTCGTTCGGTCTGACCCTCGCGACGCCTTGCATATGAAGTGAACGAATGGTGTCAATGGACTTGGCCTCGACTTTCCTTTTCTCCTCAATAATTGCCTTCCTTCGCTCCATACAATGAGGTCACGAAAAAATACGAACCAAAACAAACCCGAAGGAAAACCCGGACGAAAATAACCCACGGACGCTCACAGTGCATTGACATTGTTCCATTTACTTTCGCTCGCTTTCGTTCATACTTTTTCACCTGTATTTCCCGGCCAGACAAAAAAGTGTGAGGCTGATTTAATCAATGGGATAAAAAAAAGGTAGGGGAGATTTTTTTTTTCCTTCATTTGGGTGGAGGTGTTGTGGTGGTGGTGGTAAGGGTGTGTATAGGGGGGGGGGGGGTGAGGGGGACAGTGGTGGTGGTGGTGAGGGTGGTGTTGGTTGAGGTGATGGGGGGGGGGGGGTGTGAGGTTACCTAAGCTAATTAAAGAGGTCAGGTCAGGTCCTTTTTCTTGGTCTTTCTATTGGTATTATCTTGAATCTACTGTTTTCCTTCCTTTTTTGGGGGGCGTTAATTACAAGCTACCCTTTTCCATTTTCCTTTCTTGCGTATATATATTTTCCTCCACTGGTAGTTCTTCTCTCACTCCATTCCTCTTTTAATCTTGTACTTCCGATTATTCCTTTAACATCCCTTTCTTTTCCACTTTTCTGCAATAGGTACTTCTCCATACATTTCTTCACCTTTCTTCCCCCCTCTCTTTCTCATCTTTTACCTTCGACAATGCCATAGCTTTCACCTTCCTTCCTTTACTCCTTCCAGTAACACCTCCTTCTTTCTACTTCATTTCTTTTCCTTCCTCTTTTCCTTCTTCTTCTTCTTCTTTTCCCCTTTAATTCTTTCCTTCCTTTCCCTATCTACCCTGCCCTTCCTTTCCCCTCCTTTCCTTTCCCTTTCCTTCCCTCCTATCCCCTACTTTTTCCTTCTCTTACATTTCTTTCCCTTCCAATCTCTCTCCTCACTTCATCTTCCTTTCTGACACTTTCCCTTCTCTTCCCTTCCCTTCCCTTCCATTTTCTTTCCTTTCCTTTCCCTTCCTTCTCTACCTTTCTTTTCCCTTCCCTTTCCTCCCTTTCTGTCAAATTCCCTTCCCTTCCCTTCCCTTCCTTCCCTCCCCTTCCCATCCTTTCCCTCCCCTTTCTTTCCCTTCCCTTCCCTTCCTTTCGTTCGCTCCCAAGTAACCAAAGGCAGATCAATACCTCGCCTCACCTGTGTATATTTAAAACACACACACACACACACACACACACACACGGAGGTAAGATACATTTCCTTCGCCTCAACACCAAATTTACTCACAAAAGGAAGGAGCGATTGCGTTTTGAAAGAGTGTAAAAGGATGAAGAAATATAGGAAGAGCAAGGGAATAAATGAGAGAGAGAGAGAGAGAGAGAGAGAGAGAGAGAGAGAGAGAGAGAGAGAGAGAGAGAGAGAGAGAGAGAGAGAGAGAGAGAGAGAGAGAGAGAGAGAGAGAGAGAGAGAGAGAGAGAGAGAGAGAGAGAGAGAGAGAAGGGGGGGGAGGGGAATGCGTTGTACCCTCATCGGCGTAAGGTTAACAGCACCCTTGACATTTAGCTGAGGAGGAGGAGGAGGAGGAGGAGGAAGGGAAAGAAGAAGAGGAGGCGGAGGAGAAGGACGACGAAGAAGCAGAGGAGGTGCTGGTGGAAATGGAGGAGGAATGGAAAGGTCACCCGGTCCACACACACACACACACACACACACACACACACACACACATACACACACCTCCCCCCCCACACACACACAAAATAAGAATCATTGAGTTACAAGACCCCACCGATCCGTGATACCCTCCGAACCCAAGGACCTATATTTGTGGCTGAACCCTTCCCTGTTTCCCTTCCTCTCCTACCCTCCCTGTAGCATTCCCTTCGGCCCTGTCACTGAATCACCCCTTGAAGAATTCCCTTAGTTCTTGAATTTCCCTTAAGTGAGCTCATTGAAGAAGAATAAAAGAAAGAAAGAGAAAAGGGAAAAAGAGAAAGAAAGAAAAGTAAGAATGAGAAAGAGAGAAAAAGAAAGAAAAAAAAGTTAATTCCACTTTCTTTTCCCTGTACTTAGTCCCCCCTTTTGGTTATCTATTGGTTCTCCTTCTCTTTGCCTCTTCAGTGCATTAAAAAACTGATAATATGCAGGAATTATCTTTTTATTACCATTTTTTTCCTTCGGGTATTTCTTGATCTATTTCTTTATCTAATGGTATAATATTTTTTTCCGTTTGTTCGTCTTACTTGTGTTTTGTGTTGCTTATTTGTGTTACTGTCAGTTTTTTTCGTTGTGTTCCTGTTATTCTTTTTTGTGTGTGAAATTTTGTCCGTGTTCATCTTAATTGTGTTCTGTGTTATGATCCTGATAGTGTTTCGTTGTGTTCCTGTTATTTTTTATTGTGTATAATTTTGTCCGTGTTTATTTTGTACGTGTGTTCTGTTTCATGATCCTGACAGTGTTTCGTTATTTTCCTTTTTTTTAGCGTGTGTAGTTTTGTCAGTGTTTATTTTATTTGTGTGTTGTTTTATGATCCTGCCAGTATTTCGTTGTGTTCCTGTTATATTTTTTGTGTGTAATTTCGTCTGTGTTCATCTTATTTGTGTTCTGTTTTACGATCCTGCCAGTTTTTCGTTTTTTCCTTTTTTAGTGTGTGTGTGTGTGTGTGTGTGTGTGTGTGTGTGTGTGTGTGTGTGTGTGTGTGTGTGTGTGTAATTTCGTCCTTGTTTGTTTGTCTGTTATTCTGCATGAGTCACTTTGTCAGGCGTAACGTATTGCTGTGCTGCGAATTGCTGTCTGTTTGTCTGTTATATCCTACCCTCACAGCCAATTATTCTCTCTCTCTCTCTCTCTCTCTCTCTCAATGACTCTCTGTTGACGAAAGCGCTAAGTCAGTGGTCTGCTTACTCCATTGGTCAGTCAATCAGTCAGTCAGTCAATTAGTCAGTCAATCAGTCAGCCAGTCAGTCATTTAGGTTGGCGTAGGAAGGTTCACCCACTTCAGCAATTTAGATTCAGTTTGCATGAGATGGAAATTAATAAAGAAAATATTTAGAAAGGTAAGGAAGGTGAGGAAGGTGAGGAAGGTAAGGTAGTGAGGAGAGAAAAAGAAAGAAAATGAAAGTGAGTGAGTCCTTTAAATCTGAAGGGTGAGAGAGAGATGGAGAGGGAGAGGGAGATAAAGAGGAGAGAGGAAGGAGGTGAGGGAGGATTCTGGCGTGGGAGGAGGAGATGCAGTAGGCGTGAGGAAAGTAATGGAGGGAGGAAGCAAGGGAGGGAGGAAGGGAGGAGTAAGGAGAGGGTGTTAACGGTGAATGGTGTAATGGTGGAAAAGTTGAAATGAGTTGAAAAGCTTGTTGAGTTGTGTATCTCTCTCTCTCTCTCTCTCTCTCTCTCGCAGGTGAAGCAAAATACCTGTTAATTAACCTTAGAAACAAGTTCGCTAATCACCGCCACCCCATTAGGTCTCTTAACAACCCAATTACCCCTTTGTTCGCCCGCCGTTCCGAACATTCTCTTTAGTTTTCTTATTATTAATGGAGCGAGGGAGGGCGAGACGGGAGGAGTGTTTATGTACCTTTCCTCTTGAGCTAAAATGTTACACCTTAAAAGCTGCTAAAATGTAAAAAAAATAATATACACGCAATAGATTCAAGACAACAAACCCAAAGTAAAACGTGTATATTTCCTAAGAACAGACATTTATAAGCTGCCAGTGCCTTCTCAGCTATAATGTTATCGTTTTTGTACTTCGAATGTAGGAAAAACGTAATCATTCAATATACAGACAATAAAATTTAGACCGGAAAACAAAAATAAAACATGTACCTCTTTTACGATGCCTTAAGATTAGAAAGCTGCCAATGCCCCCTTAGCTAAATGGTTGCTTCTTTTCCTCAAAACTGCTAAAACGTTGATAATATAATATACAACCAATGGTTTTTAGACTACGAACCAAAAGTAAAACGAGTATAGTCTTCAAAGCCATACAGTGGAAAGCTGGCAATACCTCCTGAGCTAAAGGGTTGTTTCTATACCTTAAAAGCAGTTAAAACGTTGACAATTCGGTGTGGAAACAATAGATTTTAGACCACATATCAAAAAAATACGTAAAATATGTAAAGTTTTTAAGGTTTGGTATTTCAAAGCTGACAATTTTCTTTACATATCTCATTCAACCATAAGCTAAGGAAACAGCTCAAGGGCAACAAAAAATGGTGTAAAAAAAAGGCCCGCTAATCGCTGTTCCCACAAAGACAAAAGTAATAAGTGGCCAAAAGAAGAGGTCAACAGAATGTCAAAACTATTAAAACGTAGAATACTAAACATATAAACAACACAAGAAAGCTGTCAATTTTCTCCTTCGTATATTTTCCTTTCACCCTCCTCTCCTCCTCACCTGTCTCTCTCCAGGGCGCAGGTGAGAAAGGTGGGCCGTCAGAAACACCCACCCAGGAATTAAGGTACACCATTCTCCTCTTTCCTCCCTCCACTCTCCTCCTTTCTCCACCGCCTTTGAATTTCCAGCCACCAAGATTTTCTCTCAACCAAAGCCCTGAGTACCAGAGGGGAGGGGAGGGGGGGTAAGGGGGGGTAGAGGTGATGGAGGCTGGGTTACTTGATCAAAAAGGAAGGGCTGATGGAAGCGGGGAAGGGGAGAGAGGTTAAGGGGCAAGAGGTTAGAGGAGGTTAGAGGGGTAGAGGTGTCGCCTTGTAAAAAACGAAAGAAAAATGGTGGAAGGATGAAGAAAGTGCCGGTGAGAGAGAGAGAGAGAGAGGAAAGAAGCGAGAGCGAGAGCAAGGACGAGAGAGAGAGAGGGAGCGGCAGTTGGCGGTAAGATGAAAGGGTATAAGTGTGGCAAAGGGAACAGACTCCGAGGGTGATACTGACAGGACAAATAAGCTGACACTTCCCCTGACTGACAGCGCCGCCTTTGACTGCCACTAAGGCGATGAAAGACTCAAAATCTGACTCTCGAACTGACGTGCTGATCAAATGGACGTCAGCTCGCCGGGGACACAGTCAACAGTACCGGGAAGGCTCTCAGGAGGCTTCACTTCGCACTACACGACTGGCATCAAAGGGAAGCTGACGACGGAAACAATAACCTGACACCGTAAACAGAAAATGAAGGAAAAGCGTCATGATGCGTTTGGACACTTAAGGTAAGGAGCGTATGAGAAAAAGCTACGGATACTATCATGACTGAAATCTTTTGGAAGGCTCAGTGGAATTAAAAAAAAAAAATGAAGAAGTGGAAAAATATACCTAAAAAAACCGGCAAAAATAGTGTTCAATTTTATGGTTTTAAAAATATATTTATTACAGAAAAAAATATACGACTGACTCTTAATGTTCCCTTTCTAACTGACAATTGCAAAATACATATATGACAAGTTATATAAGACATTTGTAGCTAATACATAAGTTTAAAATGCATGATAAGATTGGATGAAATACCTCCAAATTAAATCAAACTAATCTTAAATCTTACATCGTACAATAATTTACGTAGAGAAAAACACACAGTCAGCTGAAATGCCTATCGGAAAAATCAAAAGGGAAAAAAAATCCGGCAGGGAGGAACTTTCCCCTTTTTTCCTTGGTTGGTTCCCATGAGAGATTCTTCCAAGTTTATCGCGGCGCGAGTAGTTTGTGAGGCGAGGCGAAGTTAGCGCCGCGCCGACCCGCTGGAATCCCTCACACGACCCCACGCCACGAAGAGTCGCTTATTGCGGTGTTTCGAGAGGTGTTTACTGTTTTGCTGTGGCTTTTTATTAATGTGTCTACAATTCCTTACCCTACGAAGACCGGTCACAGATAAGGCTGAATAAACCGAGACATCAGAAACACGCTCTAGTTTTCCTGATTACAAACTACTAAGTCATTTAGAAAAGGCAGCTGTTCGTATATATTAATATGCTTTTGTATATACCTCTTTCATTTGGTAGTTAATTATCCAGTTAAAAAAAAAAAATTCTATATTAGTTATTCCACGAACGATAATGATTGAGTATTATTGTGCTTTAACATTCACATTCAGAGTACATGTCCAGGTACTGTATTTCCAGTCGGGGAAAAATACTGCAACAGTGAATGTACAAACGCATAAACTATAAAAAAAGTTAAAGAGGGGATCCTGCAAAAAATCTATTAACAGCCGAGTTTTTTTTTCGGGGGGGGGGGGGGGCATCACTTTATATTATGACATAACGTGATCAAAAACAATCCTGTAAAGTAAGTATAACTGTAAACATGAAGACAGGCATATATAAAGAATTCAACTAAAGAGAAAGGGTTCAGTACCTTTGTATGCCTATTTTAAGGATTAGAAAGATCATTTCAAACAATCTTCAATCATTCATTAGAGCAGAAATCAGATAAAGTGTAATTATAACAAAATAAAAACAATTAAGCTGAAGGTAGTGGTTTAAAATCCCTTTATGACAATTTTAGGGACATGGGCGACCAAGTGAAACAGTTTATCACTTTTTTCTCGCTTTTACTGTCGCCTGAACGAGCCATCCCGGCGGGCCATCTGGCGGCGGGACGCGAACTGAGGTGTAGCGACAGGTGGCTCGCCGCTAACAGAGATGTGATGAGGCGCGGCTGGAGGACGGTGGCGGCGGGGCAGGACGAGGACGAGGGTTGGGTGGAAGAGGAGGAGGAAGGAAAATTTGCAGATGGAACATGAGGAAGATGAGAAGAGGATGAGAATTTTCAGGTGGAATAGGAGGAGGAGAAGAGGAAGATTTACGGGTCGAATAGGAGGAGGAGGAGGAGGAGGAGGAGGAGGAGGAGGAGGTGAAAGAGGAAGATATGCAGGTTGAACAGAAGGAAAAGAAATAGTTAGAATCGCAGGTGGAATAGAAGATGAAGAGGATTTTGCAGGAGAAGGAGGAGGAGGAGGAGATGAAGAGTTACCAGGAGAAGGAGCAGGACAAGAAGATAATGAAAAGAAAGATAACAATAGCTCCTGTGATAGTGACTGATTGCCTTCCTCTTCTTTTTCGACTTATCTTGCATTTAATATTTACCTCCCCCCAAAAAAAAGAAGTTTGGTTATATGTCCCCTTCCCCCCACTCATGTACTCCATCTCCTCACCCTTCGTTTTCTTCTCATACACTCGCCCTTCTATACTCTATCATCTTTTTTCTGTTTATGATTGTCTTCATCCACTCCTTGACCAACACTTCTCGATTCTTCCAGTCTTCATCCATCCGTCTTTACATCCACCCATTAGCTAATCCAACCTTTTCTTTAATCAACCCTTCTCTTCATCCACCCATCACCTCATCCAACCTTATCTTTACTCAACCTTTCTATTCATCCACCCATCACCTCATCCAACCTTTTCTTTACTCATCCCTTCTATTCAGTCATCCATCTTTTCGCCGTCTCATATAAAAAACGACCAACTTCCTCACTCACCCATCTCCTTACCCACCCACCTATTTTCTTACTCAAAAATCTCTTCACCCACAACCTTCTCCCTCATCCACCTCCTCATCCACACTCCCATCTTTTCACAGTCTCTAGAAACCTACCCACTTTTTCACTTACCCATTTCTTCTCCACCCATCCACCTCCTCACTCATAATTCTCTAAACTCAACCATCTCTTCCCTCACCCTCCTCCTCACCCATCCATTTCTCCAGCCACCCGTCTCCTCCCTCACCCACCTCCTCACCCTCCCCTTTCTCCGGCCACCCGTCTCGTCCGCCTCTTCCATATATTCACGAGTGACAGCGCTTTACATTCATCTCCGCTAATGACGCCGCCGCCACCTTCTCTCCGCCCCTCCCGCCGCCTGCTCTCGACTCGCCGCCTCCGTTTCTCAATCCTTAACCCATTTCACTCCCTCTTTAAGCGATTATAAGCCATGTTCTCCGTAACTCTTGACTCTCGTGACCCGATACTCATGTTTTGCCGTAAGTGTGCGCTTCTTAGTTCGTTTCAAGATATTTTAGTCCTATTTTAATTTATCCTGAGCCATAATATCGGTGACTCGTGGCTCCATACTACCAATATTTTCCCGTTGGAGCGTTTTCGCGGAATAGCAATGTTTAATGATCACGTTTCTCGGTATAGGACGCTGCTGCTTCTTCTCAATTAAGTCTCCCATTAATAAATTATCTACATCATTATATTTTTTTATAAAATATGTATTTTCTGCTCACAGTAAAAGGTTCCTTATTAAACGTATTTTTGCCGAGGAATTAATTTTGTAACATATACTGCTTTGAAAGAAGTTTGGCGCTGAGGAGTGTGTCGACAAACAATTAAGTTTAATCATGACTGTATTATTATTTCAAAGATATTTGCTGATAATATTTTTCGCTGCAGCCATTAGTTTTGTTGACGTATTTCCACCTAAAGACGTCAATGTTACGAAAATTGGGCTTGAAGGAAGTTTTCAGTGTTTCGTTAAGGACGCGCATGTTCATTGTTCAAGCAAGACATTCAGGGAAGTGTTCTGCGAGGCATGACAGCATGACGCAGTTCACCTTTCCCTCATATATACTTTTTACTGATAAACGTCGATGCCTAAATGTATCCGAAAATGACGTTCACAATTAAGAACATTATATTTTTTCCTTTTTTTTTTACCGATCCGCGATGACTGTATCTAAATAATGTTTCCCCGATGAATAAATAAATTTTCAGCTAAAATAGTTTACCGGTAATAAAATCATACGATGTCAGTACAGGGGATGTTTCTCATTAACGACCCATAGCTTGGTTGTTTTCACGAGGACCTTTTTGCCAATACGTGCAGATCGCGCTTGAAGAAAGTTTCCCGTTGATTCGAGCTGTTTTCCGCTAAGATACGATTCGATACCACAGAATATCACAATTCTAAACTGGAAATAACAAAATATACACGAGAAGAATCTAAACACATCTTTGTCATCAAAATGTTTCTGTCTCGGTCGCCTCACTAAAAGATATATTGGTAGCAAAAACACAATATCCTATCAGTAATAACACTAAAAGATATATTGGTAGCAAAAACACAATTTCCTATCAGTAATAACTCAAACTGAGCATCGCTATAAAAAAAAGTTCGCTTCCTCCCCTTTTCTGTTTTCCCTGTTGCTTTGATTGCTCATATATGCGTTCAACACCTTTTCCTGTCTCTATTGTACCTATTTCTGTCCAGACGAAAGTGAATATACGAAAGTGAGTACACGAAAGTGAGTATACGAAAGTGAATATACGAAAGTGAGTATACGAAACTGAATATACGAAAGTGAGTATACGAAAATGAGTATAAAAAAGTGAGTATACGAAAGTGAGTATAAAAAAGTGAGTATACGAAAGTGAGTATACGAAAATGAGTATAAAAAAGTGAGTATACGAAAGTGAGTATAAAAAAGTGAGTATACGAAAGTGAGTTTACGAAAATGAGTATAAAAAAGTGAGTATACGAAAGTGAGTATAAAAAAGTGAGTGCACGAAAGTGAGTATACGAAAGTGAGTATACGAAAGTGAGTATACGAAAATGAGAATAAAAAAGTGAGTATACAAAAGTGAGTATAAAAAAGTAAGTATACGAAAGTGAGTATAAAGAAGTGAGTATACGAAAGTGAGTATACGAAAGTGAGTATACGAAAGTGAGTATACGAAAGTGAGTATATGAAAGCGTGTATACGAAAATGAGTATACGAAAGTGAGTATACGAAAATGAGTATACGAAAGTGAGTATACGAAAATGAGTATACGAAAGTGAGTATACGAGAGTGAGTATAAAAAAGTGAGTATACGAAAGTGAGTATATGAAAGTGTGTATACGAAAATGAGTATACGAAAGTGAGTATACGAAAATGAGTATACGAAAGTGAGTATACGAAAGTGAGTATATGAAAGTGTGTATACGAAAAAGAGTATACGAAAGTGAGTATACGAAAATGAGTATACAAAAGTGAATATACGAAAGTGAGTATATGAAAGCGTGTACACGAAAATGAGTATACGAAAGTGAGTATACGAAAATGAGTATACAAAAGTTAGTATACGAAAATGAGTATACGAAAATGAGTATACGAAAGTGAGTATACGAAAATGAGTATACGAAAATGAGTATACGAAAGTTAGTATAAAAAAGTGAGTATACGAAAGTGAGTATACGAAAATGAGTATACGAAAATGAGTATACGAAAATGAGTATACGAAGGTGAGTATAAAAAAGTGAGTATACGAGAGTGAGTATACGAAAGTGAGTATACGAAAGTGAGTATATGAAAGCGTGTATACGAAAATGAGTATACGAAAGTGAGTATACGAAAGTGAGTATATGAAAGCGTGTATACGAAAACGAGTATACGAAAATGAGTATACGAAAGTGAGTATATGAAAGCGTGTATACGAAAACGAGTATACGAAAATGAGTATACGAAAGTGAGTATATGAAAGCGTGTATACGAAAATGAGTATACGAAAGTGAGTTTATGAAAGCGTGTATACAAAAATGAGTATACGAAAATGAGTATACGAAAGTGAGTATATGAAAGCGTGTATACGAAAATGAGTATACGAAAATGAGTATACGAAAGTGAGTATACGAAAGTGAGTATATGAAAGCGGGTATACGAAAATGAGTATACGAAAGTGAGTATACGAAAATGAGTATACAAAAGTAAGTATACGAAAGTGAGTATATGAAAGCGAGTATACGAAAATGAGTATACGAAAGTGAGGATACGAAGTAGGGAATGCGTTTTCCTACCCCTAGTATGCCTGTCGTTGGTCATTTTCCTGGTGACTATGAAGGGAGAAAGAAGAGTTCAAGAGGACGATACTAGGAAAACATCATGCATTTTTTTCATCTTACCTCTTTAGTTACAAGGAAAAAGTACAAAAGTTTTTATCCCGTTTGATGTCCGTAAAAAGTGAGTGTTAAATTTTTCTCTTTCAGTCGCTAGAAAAAGAATACACCGAACTATTTCTTTTTTTCATTTTAGTATCTGTGAAAAAGTGGTCTATTTTTTCCCCCCTCTCAGTAGCTGTCAAAACGTACAATATTTATTTTTTTCTTGTTTCACTGTCAGAGTTCGCTCGCATTTGCACGCCAGTTGTGTTTCTCTTTTTTTATATTTGTTCATTATTGTATATTTTTGCAGTCAAGAATTTTACAGCACATATTCTTGTCTTTTTTATTTTTTTATTTTTTTAACCGTTTTATTTGGTGCAAAATTTTACCTCAGTTTGTTAATGTATCTTCGGGATCAACAGCATTCTTCTTAATTTGCGGTCTTTTCCTCTTTATTTGTTTTGCTCTGTGCCTTATCTCTTTGTTTCGGGGTTGGAATGTATAAGTAATTTGCTCTCAACAGCACTCTTATAAATCGTGTCTTCTCATTATGCCATGTTTAATGTATCTTCAAGCATAACACTCGTCCTAATTTTCTGACTATTTCTTCTTTATCTGTTTTACCTAGTGCTTTATCTCTTTATCTCTCCTTATCTCCTTATCTCTCTCCATGTTTAAAGTGTTTAACAAATTTATCTCGACAACACTATTAATTTGTCTTCTCGGTTTGTCATGTATAATGTACCTGAAGTCTCAACAACACTTACAAAATCGTATACTCTTTCCTCTAGCTATTATATTCCGTGCACTGTCTGTTTGTTACTCTGTTGGAATATTTTAGCGTATTTAAGTCTCTCAACAACACTCATCTAATTTGTGTCTCCTAATGTTCTCAACCTTTAACTTTATTTTTTCACGATTTCTTTTTCGTTCCAACGCGTCAGGGCGAGCGTCTACTTTACGGATGGTTGCGTTTCTCTTGAGGCGTGTGACTGCACCTGTCCTGATTAAAGCGCGCCAGACAGGTAAAAAGAATGTTTTTTTTTTTTTCGTTGAGGAGTGTTTAATTTTGCTTAGGAATTAAAAGAGTCGAGTCACATTTTCCAGCTTTTTTTATATTGTTGAAGAGTGCATAGTTTTTCTTAGGAAGTAAAAGAGTATTATATTTCTTTCGTTCTGGCAGCGCGCAGTACTGTGTCACCTGATTAAGAAGAAATAAACAGGCAAAACGAAAATAGCTACACTGTTTTCTTATTTTACTTCCGCTGTTAAATATGACAGGGCTTAAATAAAAAAAGACAAGGAATAGCTTTGCCTTCTCTTTCCTTCATTAAAACATGAGGTTACGTTACATGTGACTTAATTAATATAGGAGTAAAATTATCTTTTATTTTATCCTTTCGAATGTTGGGTACTATTTTAGTTTGGATGAGAGCAGCGTTATGTTTTTATTTTTATATTTTCTAATCAAGTAATGAGTCATTCATAAAAATAATAAACAGCTTCTCTTATCATTTTCGCACTAAGGCCCTTCTGACGCTTAACACAAGAGAAAAAACACATTATCAGTATATTTTCATGAGATTTTAAGTCGGATAAAACTAAGAACAGGAGTAGGAGTGGTTTAATATTTATTCTTTCGATATCGCACCAAATACCGAGTAAGAACTCAAAAGCAAGAAAAACAATAATTAAATACGAAACAGCTTTTAAATTCAATGACTCTCATTACCGACGAATTTCCTATCAAGTCGTTTAAATAATGAGAGAAAAATACATCGTTATTTCGTTTATATTTTTGCATCGTCGAGAACTCTGTGACGGTTTAAAAGGGAATAATGAATGAATATCGCGTTATCAGGTTTTGCATCCAATGACTCCCTCCACCGACATATGTTCCAGCCGGTCGTTTGAATAATGACAGAATAAGACCATCGTTATTTCGTTTATATTTTTGCATCGTCGAGTACTCTGTGACGATATAAAAGGGAATAATGAATGAATATCGCGTTTTTAATTCAATGACTCCCTCCACCGACATATGTTCCAGCCGGTTTATATTTTCGCATCGCCAAGTACTTTGTGACCATAGAAAAGAAGGAAGGAATAAATAAATCGCGTTATCAGCTTTTGAATTCGATTACACCCATCACAGATCCGGGCCATTAAGCAGGTTTTTGTAACACCGAAGACGGATTTGGCTCATAAGGGAATATCACGATCAGAAAAAAATAGATCTGCCGTATTTTTTCCACCCTATTTTTTCTGGTCGAGCGTGCGGCCGAAGCCAAGTACAAGATCAGTGACAGCAGGAGGGAGGAAATAAACAGAAGTGGATCCCTGAAATAAATATATATGACCGCATTAACTGTCCATTCCCTGCCAAGATGGGAATGTGGCGATAGAGGAAGAAGAGGGAGAAGATGCTGAATAGGAAGAGGAAGAGGAAAATGATGACGAAGACGAGGAAGAAGATGGAGAAGAACAAGAAGAACAAGAACAAGAAGAATATATTGAATTTGAAGAGGAAGAGGAAGACGACGATGACGATGATTAAGACGAAGAAAGAGAGAAGAAGAAAGGAAATAAAAAAAAGAAACACACAACACACAAACAAACAAGCAAACAAACCATCTCCTACACAAACAATTCCATATACCCCCCCCCCCCTTTCCCACACAAGGAACAAGAAAGAAAAAAAAACATCATTAAAAAAAACAGCACCCAATCAACCCGCGTTTGATGGGTCGTTAACTTGCTAACTCGGAGAGAGAGAAAAAAATAAGAGAAAAAAAAGAGTAGCGATAAAATGTCAATGGACGTCACCCGCTGTGAGCTCCCCAAGGGACCCGCGGCATCAGGGCATTGGGCGGGTTTTTATCAAGGGGGAGCGTGGGTTGGGCGGGCCAGGGAAGTTGGGCTACCGCGGGGGAGTTGGCCGGCGTGTTGGTCCCTTCCCTTCCCCTCTTCCCTCACCCTAACTCTGGCTCCCGTCCACCAGTCGTAAGAATTTTATTTACCGCATTATATTTCCATGTCCGTGAGGATAAAATATGTAGAAGATTTCATAAGAGCGGGGGAGTGAGTGATGCGTGGGTGGAGGGAGGAGGAGGAGGGAAAAAGGACGAGGAAGAGGAGGAAGGGTAGTAAAGAGAGGAGCGGGGTATGGAGGGAGGAGAGAGGTAAAAGGGCTAGCAGCGGGAGGTACATGGAGGGGAAGAGGGAATGGAGGAAGAAGATAAAGGAGGATGGAAGGAGCGAAGATAGGCGAAGAAGGTGGGAGAGATAGGGCGGTGAAGGAAGAGGGGAATGAACCGGGAGGACTGAGCTAGGGTGAGGACGGTGGAAGAGAGTGTAGAAGGAAAGATGAAAGGCGTTAGATAAACAGAGGAGAGATTGGGGAAGGGAGCGACGGAGGGGATGGAGACAAAAGGTATGTGATGAAAGGGAGAAAAGGGACCAGCAGAAGGGAGTGAAAGGATTAAAGAGATGGCAAATGTGTAGGAATAACAAGGAAATGATAAAGAAGAGATGGAAGAAAGAGATAAGCTTTTGCTCGATTGAAATGAGTAGCAACCTTAATTAAAGAAAATGTGTATGAATAAAGAATTACCGACAATGCGTGAATAATGTGATACAAGGATAAATGAATATATAAACAGTGGTACATTTTTTTCACTAAGACAAGGATAAATGAATAAATAAAGTGGTACATTTTTTCACTAATATAAAATGAATTCTGTTTGTTACGAGGCACAAAAGATTCATTACCGAGAACAGGGATGCGTGGGAAGACGTATTAAACTGGACAAAAATAAAGCAGCTCATTCAAGAATATTATGTCTGTGTATAATCTCGGTCACTCCCATCATGAGAAAAAACCCGACGCCAAGTCAAATTGTTATTTTTTTTCATCAACCCAAAAATAACGATGATGACGCTGATGATGCTAATGGAGGTGATGGAAAGGCAAACACCAATACAACACGTGACAAGCGGCTTTGCATTGCTAACACATACGAACTCCCTTTTTTTTTTTTTTAGCTTTTAATGAAAACTAACCTCATTTTTTTGTCCTCGCTTAGAACATGGACAGGTGTACCCCCAAGAGGATAATTTTTCTCTCTCTCTCTTTCCCTCTTTTTTTTCCTCCTGTTTTCGCTCTCCCTGTCCGTCTCTGAATCGCTCTGTCTGTCTCTTTTTATATTCTCTCTCTCTCTCTCTCTCTCTCTCTCACCGTAACCCAGACACGTTCCACCTAAGTGCATTTATTCAGCCTCTCATTTTTACAGCAAACTTGCATTACGAGGTTGAGGCGACCATTAATTCCTCGATTCTAAGGGGGAAGCGCTGAGGGGAACGGGACAACAGCAGACACAATACCTTTACCAAGCCCATCTGCCATATTTTTCAACAAGGCAAAGGGATATAATGGGTTGATGGGAAATATTTAATACCTCAATTATTTCCTCGATTCTAAGGGGGTGCGCTGATGGGAACTTGACAATAAACACAATACTATTACAATGACTATCTGCCTTATTTTTCAGCAAAGTAATGGGCGAATAGGTGGAAAATAGTTATAGCCCAATTATTTTCTCGTTCCTAATGGTATTGTGCTTATTATTTTTTTTACAACAAAGGAGACAGCTCACGGGCACAAAAAAAAAAAAAAACTAATAAAAAAGCCCGCTACTCGCTGCTCCTAAAACGAATCAAAAGAGGTGGCCAAAAGAGGGGTCAGTTTCCGGAGGAGGTGTCCTGATACTTTATAGGAATCGGACATAAATAGACCCAATATTATTACCATACCTACTACCCCTTACTTTTTTTCAGCAGAGGAACATGAAAATAGGATAAGGTAAGTAATCAAAGCATCAGTGTGTCATCGATTCTACGTGTAATGAGTTTATTGGAACAGAATACCAAGCTACCCTTATTTATTACCTTACCTATAAGTCATAATGCAGCAAAAGAACATTGGAATAGGATAAAGGGGAAAAGGAGAAATCTGGACAATTTATGATAGGGCTCCACACATTTCCCTCATCCTCCCATCTATCCAACTAATAATTTTGGGCATCATGAAACTACAACCCCATTTCAACCCACTTGTCACGAACACACCTACTCCCACACAGGTTAAGCTCCCACACACGTACCCACGCAGTAGCCTCTATCCACTAACAAACAGGCACATATACACCCACGCTACGTTCTTACAACACTCATTAGCCTTTTATCTTTCTTTTTCCAGCTTTTTTCAGACGCCCACACAAACACACACAAACACACGCGAGAGAGAGAGCGCGAGAGAGAGAGAGAGAGAGAGAGAGAGAGAGAGAGAGAGAGAGAGAGAGAGAGAGAGAGAGAGAGAGAGAGAGAGAGAGAGAGAGAGAGAGAGAGAGAGAGAGAGAGAGAGAGAGAGAGAGAGAGAGAGAGAGAGAGAGAGAGAGAGAGAGAGAGAGAGAATTATGTAACAGAGGGACATTCCAAGCAAACATTCTCGTGGGTAAGAGGGAATAAAGGGAAAAGGGTGTTTTTAATGATGGGGGAGCGTTTCGGGGCGACAAAGAGCATATCTGAGGAGGACGATTCTGAGGCTAAAAAGATCATGGAGGGAAAGGTAGGAAGGCACGAAGCAAATAAGGACTTTGAAAGAGAACAATGGCGGAGGAAGGACAGAGGAAAGGGATTATGGAGCAGGAGAAAGAAGAGAAAATAATGTGAATGGAGTATGAGGAAAAGGGAGTAAACAAAAAAAGAAGAAAATATGAAGAGAAAATAGAAAAAAAATGTGTATTGTAGTAGGAAACATGATAAGAAGGTGATAAAGAGTTTGACATATGTACAAAAGCAATGAAAATGAAATCGATTATGAAAGATAAAGCAGAAACGAGTATGAGAAAAAATAAGAGTACAAAATTAAAAGGAACTCAAGTTTAAAGAGGAAATATAATGACTGTATTATATGAGGAGATGCGATGAGAGTGACATGACATAAATAAAAAAATGTGATGACAAACAAAAAAATGAATAAAAAGAAATATGAAGAAAAAGAAAAATACAAAACAAAAAAAGGAACTCGTTTGAAGAGGAAATAGACTGAACGTGTTTTATAGCAAGAAATTAGATGAAAGTGATAAAGAACGTGACATAAATAAGACAGTGACAAGAATAGACAAGAAGATTATGAGTGAAAGACAAAAGTAAAAGTTGAATGTAAAGAGAGAAAGCTGTGAACGTGAAGAATGAATGTTTATTATACCAGAAAATGCGGTGATAGTGATGATGAACGTGACATAAATAGGAAAATGATAGGAATAGACATGCATATTATAAGTAAAAGAAAAAAAAGAGATGAATGAAAGGAAGGTTGTGAACGTGAGTAATAGCGGTGACTGAAGGAACTGATTGAACGTGTCATGAAAACGAAAATTACAGAGTACATAAATTACATAAAGAGAATAATCCTGATGGCTAAATGACAAGTAAATCAATAACATAAAGGTTCTCTACTTTTATGCGTAGTTGTTAAGCGAGTTTTGTATTTTAGTTCAATTCTTTCGGCATATCTTTTTAAAACGCACCATTTTTTTTTGGGGGGGGGGATGTTGCATTGAAATGTTATCTGGTGTAATCCAGCCGCCAGTGTATGCATGCAAAGGGATCATATTTGTTGTTTCGTGTGTGTGTGTGTGTGTGTGTGTGTGTGTGTGTGTGTGTGTGTGTGTGTGTGTGTGTGTGTGTGTGTGTGTGTGTGTGTGTGTGTGTGTGTTTTGTGTTGTGTTGTGCTGTGCTGTGTTGTGCTGTGCTTTGTTGAATATTGAAACGAAAAAAAATTATAATGAAAGAAATAAAACAAAAAAAACAATTCATAACTATAATTTGAGCAATGAAAAATAAATAAGTATATGAAAAAAATGATTAAAGAAATGCGTAGGAGTATAGAAAAATGTGTGTGTGTGTGTGTGTGTGTGTGTGTGTGTAACTAAATTAATGGTTAGGAAATTTACTAGGTGTACAGTTTATTGCTGACAAACACCTACATCTACGCACACACACACACACACACACACACACACACACACACACATATACACACGCACAAAGACACACTACAGAGGAACTCAATATTTCTCGGGAATTCCGCAACGTATCAGACAGTCTACGAAAATACATACATCAACGGAATTTACGACAGTTCAGCCCACCAGACACACACACACACACACACACGCACACACAACCACCTTCCAACCACCCATACCACCACACAAACAACACCATCACCCTCTCATCCGTTCGCCCGTTCGTCTTCGCTTCCCTCCCCTGCCGTGGCCGAAGTGGACCTAGTGTGGGGGATAAGCATCTCGGTGACGGTGCTTGAGGGGGGTTAGGACACTCGAAGGCCTCTCACGCCCGCACTTCAGCGCTCTCCTCTGAATTAGGTGTGTGAAGCCCCGACGAGTGAAGATCAACAGAAAGGCGGCGACGAGGAGATGAGGAGGAGGTGGAGGAGGATACAAGAAAGACAGGAAGATCGAAGAAAAAAAGAATAATGAAAGAAAGGTAAAAGCAATTTGTGAATATGAATACTGAAAAGAAGAAAAAGTATAATGAAAGAAAGAGAAAACGATTTATGAATAAGATAATGAAAAGAAGAAAGAGTATGGTAAAAAAAAGAAAAAAACAATTAGTGAATATTATTTAGGCAATGAAGAATAAATAGATAAATAATTGAATTGCATAAATATATAGGAGGTAAAGAAATTAGGTGCAGAGGCAAGAAAGACTGTGACGAAATAAGAAATGCCCGATTGATAAATAACATAGTGAGTAAAATAAAAGAAAATGAAGGAAAATAAATCAGTTTGAAATAAGGCATGAAGAAGACTGGCAAATAAAGAAATAAACCAAAAATAGACAAGTAAAATAAGGGTAGGAATGCAATACAGGGAAGCAGAAAATGAAAATGCAACGAAATGAGACAGAAGAATGGGAAGGCCGTGAAGAATATATGAGAAAGCCAATGGAAAGGAAAGAAAATGGAGAGAAGAGGAGGGAAAGAAAAAAGAAAGGGGGGAGGTGAAGTCTTGGGAGATGGATATTTACACAAAAGGCAAAGAAGGAAAAGAAAGAGGGAAAGGAAACAGGGAAAGGAAAGAAGGAAGGAAGGAAAGTAGAGAGAAAGAGAGACCAAGAAAGGATAAGGATAGGATAAAAAAAAAGACGAAAGTGCAAAACAGGAGAATATTAATGAAAATACACCAAAGAAGATGACATTAAATGGCTATGGCAAGAGAAAAGAAAGGAAGGAAAGAAAGAAGAGAGGAAGAGAGACCAGGAAAGAAAAAGGATAGGACAAGAAAAAGCTGAAAGAAGGAAAAATTCATAAAAAAATACGCTATTAAATGATTATGGAAGGAGATGAAGGAGAAAGGGAGAGCAGGAAAGGATAAGGTTACGATAAGAAAGAGCAGAAAGACCAAACAAGTAGAAAAAGGAATATAAATAAGCGAAAGAGGTTAACATTAAATGGCTGAATCGCTAAGGTGTTGGGGGAGAGTGGCAAAAGAGTGCGAGGAGGAGGAAGGACCTGAATAGAAAGTGAGGGAAAGAACCGAAGACAAATGAGACGTTGAAATGCGAACCCTTAAACGCACCGAGGAAGCTCCAGGACACACACACAAAAAAATATAGAAAAACAAAGAAGAAAAATGGAAAAAAAGAAACGTTGAGCGAAGAAAGAGTCTGATGAGAAGAGAAAGAAAAGAGAAAAAAGAAAGACAGGTGCAAATTAAGGTCGTAAATATCATCTCCAATACAACCATAATTAAAAGAAGATACAAACAAAAAAAAATAATGTAAGAAGAAGAAGAGAGAGAGAGAGAGAGAGAGAGAGAGAGAGAGAGAGAGAGAGAGAGAGAGAGAGAGAGAGAGAGAGAGAGAGAGAGAGAGAGAGAGAGAGAGAGAGAGAGAGAGAGAGAGAGAGAGAGAGAGAGAGAGAGAGAGAGAGAGAGAGAGAGAGAGAGAGAGAGAGAGAGAGAGAGAGAGAGAGAGAGAGATGATAGGAAGAGCAGAAATACACACAAACAGACACACGCAGATAAAGAGAGAAAGATTAAGAGTAAATAACAAACAAAAAAAACGAAAACACAAGAATAAACGAACAGAAACATAGGATAGATAGATAGATAAAGAGAGAAAGAGAAAAGAGAGTGAGAGAGAAAAGAGGAAGAGAGAAAAGATTGAGAGAGATAAAAGAGAGAGTGTGTGAGAGAGGAAAATACATCATGCCATTCAACCACTTTCGCCAACTCGCAGGATAAGTGAAAATTTGATTACTTCCCCGCGAGAAAATGAAAAAGGATGCAGAGCTGAGACCCAACCCGCAACACCACCACAACCACCATCAACCACCACCACCACTCCGTCACCACCACCACCACCAACAACAGCAACCCAGTTCATGACCCCGGACACCACACTGACACGATTACCCCGCCTGGCAGTGTTTATTCCATTACAAAGCCATCCAATAAGAGGTGTTCGCGGGTAGGGGTAGAGAGGGGCGCGAAGTCTTAATTTGATCCGCTGAGAAAAGAATCCCGTGAAAGCGCTTTGGTGTTGGTCGACGGCGTGAATATTTAGTGGAATCTGAATGTTTTGTTAGAATTGTGTCCGGCTGGTGGTGAGTAGATGCTGGACGGGGAAAGATTGAAGTGAAAATAGTGATAAAAGGGATTTGGGTGGGAGGAGTGAGGGATGCCTTTTAAGAAGAGAACATGAAAGTCACTGAATAGCTACATTGCAACAGACTACACCGCACTACCATTCATACAAACACATTATAACTATCATTGACTTAAGACATCTACTACTACTACTACTACTACTACTTCTACTACTCTTACTCCTATTACTTTCACAACGACAATCAGAGCGACAACAAACACAAGAACACTAACAAGGGCAATAAAATAACGAATAACCACGAACTACTAAGAAGAAAGAAGGAAACAAGACTAAAGTGATGAAGCAGAACACGAAGAGGAACGGAGAGGTATTCTCACCATGACACGAGGACAACTCTCTCCTCAACACGGGACAATGAATGAAATAAGAATGCCAATCCATCAAACTTGCTGTCGCTCAAAAGAATTGGGGCATAGAGGACACAGGGATGGAAAAGGAGGAGGAAGAGGAGGAGGAGGATAGAGAGGAGGAGGAGGATAGAGAGGAGGACAAGCGTGACGGAAAGAACAAAAATTTAGACAGGGAGGAAAAAAATGACAGGAACGAAAAATAGAACGGAGAAGAGGAGGACGAGGACGAGGATGAAGAGGATGAAGAGGAAGAGAAATGGGAAGAAAAGGAGGAGAAGGAGCGGGGCAACCATGACAAAGGAACAAAAAGTGAAACAAAAAATTCACAGGAACGAGAAATGGAACTAGGCTAAAAGGAAGACAAGGACGAGGATGAGGAGAAGGAAGTGAAGGAGGTGGAAGAGGCCGAGGAGGAGAGGAACTAGAAGTCTTTGAAGGGCAGGAATAGCGCTGACTTCGGTCCGTTCCTATGGGAGTGAAAGAAAGGGGAAGAGGAAAGGAGTGTGAGGAGGAAACGACGAGAGAGAGAAGAGGGGAGGGAGAGGCAGCGGCGAGGAGGAAGCGAGTTGCAGGACCGACGAAAAAATAAGTTGAAGTTGTTGGAGGGAGAGGGAGAAAGGAGGAATGGGAAGAGCAGAAGAAAGAGATGAAGGGAGGGAGGGAGAGGTAGGAAACGGAGAGGGCGAAAGAAGTTTAGGGAGGGAAGGCAGAGTTAAAGTTTTGATGAGACCGAATTTAACGCAATAACACCGAGTTACAACGAATTATTACAAGAAATTCAACAAAATGCAAACAAACGTCACACTATAATAATAGGAATACAATGATTAAAACCACACTCACAGAACCAATCTTCACATCAAAAACAACCCAGACAAACCACGCTATATATAGAAACTAATTACGAGCATTTTGAAAAGAAACTAATTACGGGAAGGAAGTATATATATGTCATTATAACTGCTTAAGGAAATTAGTTTTTTAGTACAGACTGACTAAAAAAGAATTCCCTGTCAGAAATAAAGCAAGAACCAAGAAAGAATGACGTAATGGACGAAAGGAGAGAAGGAACATCCACTAAGATAAACAAAAGATAGATATAATGGTAAATACAAATAGATAAACAAAAATTGGAATGAAACGTAACATGGAAGAAAGTTAAAGTTTAGTCGAGCATTTCCAAATCATCACCAACAACAAAATATCTTCTCAATCAAAGTATACACAAAAAATACAATAACAAAAAAAACGAAATCTAGAGCAATCTAAGGACGCCTCAACGCCCAGCAACTCACCAACACCGAGCACATAAAAGGAAGCAAGACAGCGATGTGGAAATTAGGGAGCCCACGCCAACAGAAGCCGGAGGGATGGGACGTGGTGTGTGTGTGTGTGTGTGTGTGTGTGTGTGTGTGTGTGTGTGTGTGTGTGTGTGTGTGTGTGTGTGTGTGCGTGTGCGTGTGTGTTTCTTTAACCTTTTATTTTATTTTGATTATACTTGAGCAAATCAATATCAAGGAACGACTGAAAGGTGTCTGAATAATATCACCTGCAGCCACTTCATTATCTACACCTGTTAATTAACCTTTCCATATCGCCAATGTTCTATCTTTTTGTTTAGTTTTTTTTTTAATGATACTTCTTGGAAACACACGAAAGGAAAAGATTGAAGGTGTTTTAAAGGTCAAATACAGCTTTTTAATCTAGAACTACTATATTCCCTCTCAGTCTATCTTTTATCTCTATCTTTATCTATGTATCAGTCTGTCTTTGAATGTTTATTTCCTGTGATTGTTCCTGAAGTTTAGATTGCAGGTTAAACATAAAATATGATACGAGGGACAGCATGATGCGGTTATGAAGGAATATATTCATTACATCTTGATCATCTTTACCTATAGTAACACACACAAGTAAAACATAATCATGGGGAAGGTTACAAACATTTACAAACACTATGCAAATGCGAATTCACACCAACCCACACACAACCAAACTTGGAAAATATACCCCCCCCCCCTAAAAAATGGAAATCCCAGGAGAGAGAGGGGGAGAGAGAGGGGAAGGACAGAGGGATAGGAGAGGGGTGGGGGATGGTAAGAAATAAACTCAACCGCAAAAGAAACTAATTAGAAACGCATTCGGCTAAATTGGGGCGGAAAAGCTATCAAACTTTGGCCGTGAGACTTGCCCGGCGAAAGCGATTCCTCGTCGGGCCAGAGCGGCGGCAGAGGCAAGTTTTCTCTAATTCCACGGAACTACTGGTAAAGGGCAAGGCGGGGCGGGCGGCAGGAGGCAGAGAAGACACGGCGACATTATTAGCGGGCCAAGAAAAATGGGAAGAGGCGCGAGTTCGTATGCTGTGAGGAAGTATCAGGAGTGTGAGTCTGTGTGTCTGTGTGAGTGTTGTGAGAGATGAATCGTAATGGAGTGAAAAACGGGAAATGGGGGAGTTTGTATGCTGCGGAGAGATGAATGAAGACGTGGGGTGGTTTAAAGTACGTGGAAAGCATCGGAAGCATGTGTGTGAGTGTCTGTTGTGAGAAGAGGAATCATAGGAGTGGAAAAATGGGAGGAGGCACCAGTTTGTATGCAGTGGAGTGAGGAGTAGCGGAGTGGAGTGCGTGGGAAGTATAGGAGTGTGTGGGTGTGGGTGTACGTGTGTGTGTGTGTGTGTGTGTGTGTGTGTGTGTGTGTGTGTGTGTGTGTGTGTGTGTGTGTTGTGAAAAACGGGGAATGGTTGAGTTTGTATGCTGTTGAGTAAGAAATGAAGACGTGGAGTGGATAGACGTACGTGGGAGGTATAGGGAGTTCGCGTGTGTCTGTGCGCGTTGTGAGATGAATCGTGATAGTAGAAAATGGGATGAGGTGTGCTGAGTAAGGGATGGACACGTGGAGTCGAATGGAGTGCATGGGAGTATGAGGAGTGTGTCTCAGTGTACTTGTGAACGAGGGAACTGTGATGGAAGACCTGGAGAGTGTGGAGGAATGTTGGTGACTATGTATTGTGGTAAAAAAAATGCAAGCGTGTGATCGTGTATAGAAAAGAATGCAACAATCCACACACGGAAAAATGCGAGTATAAGTATCACACGAAAAGTAATAATAAGAAATATGCCACAAAACTGACGGATCAAGAGACAGAAGGAAAAGACGAGTGGTAAACTGTGGCTGACTCTTAAGGAATGAGAAATAAGAGGAAGGAGGTAGGAAAAAAAGGTGAGCATCGGGAATGAGAAGATATAGGAGACGGAAAAAAGTGAAATGGGGATAAAAAGAACGCAATGTTGAGGTATGAAAACATAGATGAAGGTAGTTTCGTTGATGCATAAAGAAGAGAAACTAAAGGTGGTTAACGTGACAGAATAAGCAGAAAACAAGCAACATAGATGATAGATGCAAAAATAAGAAAAATAAGTAAATATGAAGGAGTGCATAATGACCAAATGTCGAAAACTACTCGAAACTTTAGAAAATAATTTGACCACGTGCTTATTTTCCGTCTTTAATATTACGCATATATCGTCATGAAGTTGAAAGTGAGAGAAAGTGAATAATAATATCGATATGACGCAGTTTTAATTCAACCATTCCATATTCAGAAACAAACGTCCAATTTTTGTCTCCCTTTCAGCAACACAGTCTGAACAATATGCGAATTCTTGTAGTGGAAATAAGTGAACGAGCTGATGTGATTATTCGTCTGCTTCGAACTCCGACGCCAACACAAACGTATGCTTAAAGGGACACGCTCGTCATCACATTAACAACACACGCAATATGTCAAGCCTAAGCAGCATGGGAATTAATGTGGTGAGAATGTGAGGAAAATAGAAAGTAATGTATTTTTTTCCACCATAAACTCTCTATCACACGTTCCAATTCCTTTACACACATAACCTTGCAGTAACATCATTCAACCCCTTCAACAACCCACTCCCGATCCTTTCACAACCTCAGAAATAAGAAGGTAATGTATTTTTTTCCACCACGAGTTCTATATCCCGCGTTCGAGTCCATTTTCACACATAGGCTGACAGTAACATCCTTCAACCCTTCAACACCCCTTTCTCGATCCTCTCACCGCCTCGTCAGCGCCCTCAGCCAGCCATCAAAACACCTGTAATCACGGGCGCGCAGGTGTGGAAATCAGACCTATTACCATGACTCCCGAGCAAACACCTGGCGGGCGAGCAGAGGCTGGGCCCGGCTCACCTGAAGAAGGAGGAAATGAAAGCAGGTGGACGGACTGATGAGACTAGGATCAAACTCACTCACGTTGGATCAATATCGCTCGTAGTGAGTCGGACGCCCTAAATGTTGTTGCTGGCCCCCTCTCCTCCTCCTCCTCCTCCTCCTCCTCCTCCTCCTACGTCTCTTCTTCCTTCTCTCTCTCTACCTCCTATTTATCTCCCTTTCCGCTAGAGGCTACGGCCAACGATCATCTGTTTTAATATTTATACAACATGGTCGGAAAAAAATGTTTGTTTCATTGTTTGTCTTTCATCTACGTTCCCACTCCCCAAGAGCCTCGAGACGTCATAGACAGAAAAAATAAAGGACACACTAGCAGGGCAAAAAATATGATAAAAAGTGAGGGTAAACAGTACGTGTCCGTGGCGTCAGTGGTTCATTGCCGAAGGACTACGTTGAAGGGGCTTTCTGGGGAGACTCAGGTAAGTGTTCCAGGTGTTTTATGGTACCACTTCGTGTTCTGTCACCGCCCAGACTGCGAGAGTGACCTATGACTTCAAAAGGGTTCAACAGAGTGACACGAGCCCCAGCGGAAAGCTCTTAGCCCCATGAAGCCGGCCAGCACCTCTTCACACCGGCACCGTCAGCAGCCCCAGGTTGGCCGCGGCGCCTACCTGGAGCGGCGAGGGCAGGGCAGCCACGCCCCTTACCTAACACCCAACCCGCCGCGGCACCCTGTCCACGGGCCTCGCGTAGGGATCGGCGTCCTGCTGGCTGCTCCCGCGGGGGTGTGAGCGGATCCAACACCTGGGGTCACTCATGTGAAGGTCCGAGGGTTCACCACCAACACCATCACCACCAGCACCACCACACATCACCACTAATTCTCCCCCGTGCACATTTCCTCTCAAAGAATAATTACTTTTCGTTTGGGGGTCACCGGCGGTTAGGGCGTCTCACCAGCCACGCCAGGAGGGCACAGCAAAGCAATCAACACCTGTAATCAGCCTCAAAGACTCAGGCAGCCGTAAGCGCGCACCTTGACTCTCGCACGAGCACCTTGACCACACACTCTGTGCCACGCGCCCGACCCACCCTCGCAGCGCTCGTACCGCCCCGCGCGCTCGCTGCCAGGCGCCGCAACAACACTTCACAACGAAAGACTCGCAGATCAATAGTGAAAATTCCATAAAGACTTCCCTGTTTGGTCTGTAGAAGGAAGAACAAGCCGAGTGTAACATGTCTTTGAGGGACGAGGATGCGGAAGATTAAGTTGAAGCCATGCGTGAATCTGCGTTTCACTCTACGGATTCTGCGCGCCACGTTTAACTATAAACATCGCCATGACTACTAATATTTTAAGACAAATAATAGTTAACAGCGTGTGCTCACAATAGGTTACGCCAATACTGTGTAGAGAAACAAATAAAGAATACCACATAAATTTTAAAATAGCCACTTATATTTGCTTCCACCGTCGGGAATATAAATAAAACAAGGTACTTGTTGGACAGAGAAGGATGAAGCGGAGAACGAGGAAAAATAGGTGATGGAGCAGATGCTGGAGTAAAGAAAAATAATGATAAGATTCGGGGATAGAAGAGGACAATACCTTAAAGAGGAGCAGCAGGACCAAGAGCAGGAAGGGGAAAGAAGGAAAACAATGAGGTGAAAACAAAACCTCGGGAATATGAAATGGACTGAGAAAAAAAAAATGGATGAG
Source organism: Eriocheir sinensis (assembly GCF_024679095.1). NCBI lineage: Eukaryota > Metazoa > Arthropoda > Malacostraca > Decapoda > Varunidae > Eriocheir > Eriocheir sinensis. The sequence continues at coordinate 3,442,213 of NC_066526.1, read as the reverse complement.
TAAATGGTGGTCAATGAAAAATATATGACCTATAAAATTAAGACCTGGTGAGTCCAACTGCCGGGATGAAGGTAAAGTTGGGATCATACGCTATAGCTGCGCGTGGCGGCGGTGCTCATCTCCGTCCCGTTGGTCCTTTGAACATCTGCTGATAGAAGACCCTTAACTCGACACAGGGCCTCTGTTACATCCGGGTTACCACAGTTTACCTTTCCCAGATTTCCCCATCGACCAGCCCGACCGGAAGGATGAACAGTTGAATGACTCGAACTAAGACCCGCAGATTCGTAGTCAGGATGCGAGTAACTGGACCGCTGATGCACAGTTTGAGGCATGAACAAAAATAAATTCAGTTGATATGAAAAAAAATGAATATATGAAAAACTGATTTGTAGAAAGAGAACAGTAATTCAAAGATGAGGCAAATAAATCAAAGCGAAATTAAAAGACAAAAGTTAATACAATGAACGATGGACGAACGGACGCCAACGAGGTAAGTCAGAAAGTCGGCCAGTGAAATTGATTACCGAGCCGGGTACACTCCACGTCCCCTGATCGCGTCATAAATTCTCATCGAACACGAACGGAACACAAAAATAAATTATATATGATGACCAACAGAGGATCCTTGACACAAAGGCACAGGAAGGGTATCATGCCAGAAAGCCAATGCCAGAGTCCCTCCTCCTCCTCCTCCTCCTCCTCCTCCTCCTCCTCCTCCTCCTCCTCCTCCTCCTCCTCCTCCTCCTCCATCTCTTCCTCCACCTCCACCTCCTTCTCCTCCTCCTCTTTCTAGTCCATTACCCCCGTGTTCCTCCAGTGCGACAAACTCTGATTTAGTGTTATATTTAAATAGGGAAAGTTTCCCTCTCAACCTATTCCTCTTTCACTGGTAGAAAGCGAACGGGGAGAAAAAAACTTTATCTTGTGTCGGAGCTTCTCTCTTCACCGTATTGTATTAGTGTTTTGATTTTATCTTGCCGTTCACTTTCTTTCATCTGTATATTCCTCCTCCTTCTCCTCTTAAAATATCTTGGGCTGATAGTTGACTCAAAACTTCATGTCACTTCGAGTCTCTTGTGTTATTTTGTTCCCTTTCTTTTTTTTCTTCTTTTTCAACTCCTTTTCTCTTCCCTATCTCTATACACCGATGCCCTTTGTAAGTGTTCAATCCCCTTTCTCCTTCATCGCAACTACCCCCCACCCCCCACCCCCAACACACACTCCTTTCAACACTGTCACCACCTTGCCTTCCTTATAACCAGCGTCACTCCTTTTAATCAATATTATATCCTGATGCTTCTACACGAGAGCTCCGTCATGACAACCTATCGTTTCTGAGCGGATAGGAGAGTAAAAGGGGACAAGAGAGAAAAGTGAAAGGAGTGCAGTAATTAATAAGAGAAGTAGGTATGTGACGGGAGTAGCGGGGAAGAAGATAAATGACTGAGGGAAGTGAGGGGAATGAGAGGAGTAGATGAAATGAGTAAAGAGGAATGAGTGAGTGAGGGTGGGTGAGAGGAGTAATGAGGAGGAAGATAAATGACTAAGGGAATGGGTTAAACGATGAAAGTAGATGAAAGGAGTAAAATGTGAATCAGAAGAGTGAGTGAGGGAAGTGTGGTAGTTAATGAGAGAAGTGGAGTGCTAAGTGGAGTAGAAGTGAAGAGGATTAATGACTGAATGGAGTGAAAAGAACGACAGAGTAGATGAAAGGAGTAAAATGGAATAAAATAATGGAGTGAGAGATATGTGTTAGTTACTAAGATGTGTGTGGAGGAGGGAGTGAAGGAGAAGAAGATAAATGATTGAGGGGAGAGAGAAGTATGAGGAGAGTAGATTAAATGAGTAAAGAAGAATAAGATGAATGAGTAAAGGAGTATGGTGGCTGCTAAGGGGAGTGGGCGGAAGAGACAAGTAAAAAGGGAACACGAAAAATGACAGAGAAATGGGGGAATGACAGGGGCGAGGAAGAACAAGATGAGATAAAGAGGGAAGAGAAGGGAAAAAATAAGTAACTAGGTGAAAAAAACTGTGTAAGAGAGAGAAATGTCGTAGTTAATAAATGGAGTATGTGCAGAGAGGAGTACCGGGAATATGATGAGTAGGAGATGAGCTTGGAATGAGGGGGGAAGGGGAATGGAGTAAGAGGAGAAAGGAGTAACAGGAATAAGATGAGTGGAAGAAGAGCTTGGAATGAGGGGGGAAGGGGAATGGAGTAAGAGGAGAAAGGAGTAACAGGAATATGATGAGTAGGAGATGAGCTTGGAATAAGGGGGGAAGGGAATGGAGTAAGAGGAGAAAGGAGTAACATGAATAAGATGAGTGGAAGAGGAGCTTGGAATGAGGGGGGGAAAGGGAATGCAGTAGATGGAGAGATGAGTAACAGAAATAAGTGGGAGAGGAGCTTGGAATGAGGGGGGGAGGGGAATGGAGTAGGTGGAGAGATGAGTAACAAGAATGAGTGGATGAGGGGGAGTGGAAGGGGATGAAGTGGGGATTGAGGGGGGGGAGTGGGGAGCCTAGCTTGAGGTTGAATGAAGCACAGCAACTTTAACTCTTTCACAGCCGAGGCTCAGGCGGGGTATTGACATTTAACGTTGACGAGAACAGCGTCGGAAGGTAATCTCTCTCCCTCCGTCATCTCCTATTCATCCTTCTCTTCCTCCCTGACTTTCCCCCCTTCCCTTTTCTCCCTCAACCCTTATTTTTCTATCCTGAGCTGTCTCGTGAGCTATTATCTTTCCCTTCTTCATCTTTGTATCCTTTCTGTTCTTCTCTTCTCACTTTTCACTCACCATCATCTTCCCTTACTACCTTTCCTCCCTTCCCTTTTCTCCCTTAACCCTTTTTTATTTTTCTGAGCTGTCTCGTGATTATCTTTCCTTTCTTCACCTTTGTATCTCTTCTGTTCTTCTCTTCTTCTCCCTTTACACTCACCATCATCATCCCATTCTACCTTTCCTCCCTTCCCTTTTCTCCCTTAACCCCTTATTTATTTTCCTGAGTTGTCTCGTGAGTTATTATCTTCCCTTTATTCATCTTTGTATCTCTTCTGTTTTTTTCTTCTTTTCCCTTTCCACTCTCCATCATCTTTCAATCCTACCTTTCCTCCCTCCCTTTTCTCCCTTTCCGTGTCTCCCTCCAACCTTTTTCTTTTCTTTCACCTGTGTCTCGTGAGTAGCTATCTTTCATCTTCTCATCTCTGTCTGCCTTCTATTCTTCTATTCTTCTTCCTCTTCACACTTTTTTTTCTTCCTCTTTTCTCCTTAACTTGTATGTAATTCATAAATGTCTTCTTTTTTTTCTTTATATTTTATCTCTCTCTCTCTCTCTCTCTCTCTCTCTCTCTCCCTATCATCACTCCTTCTCTCGCCATTGCATCTCCCTTCCTCTCTCTCATCTGCCTCACTGCCTCTCCCCTTTGCCTGTCACACCTCATGGATTGCAATTAAGTATTTTCCTCACGATTACATGCCCTTAAACATGCATATATACTCCCGTACATACATACATTCATACACATAAGCATTTATATAAACATACATACATGGGAAGAAATAAAAACAGCCAAAAACACAGGAACAAAGACAAGTGGAGGAAGCAGGAAATGAAGGAAATGAGCGTAATTGAAAAACACTCCCAGAGGCTTTTAAATACAGGAAGTTGTTGTGGGTGGGATGGACACAGTGGACGGACAGGAAGGGACGGGACAAGAAGAAAAGGGACAGGAAGGGACAGGAAAGGATAGTAGTGTTGATCTGGAGGATAAGGAAGTAAAATCCATCAAACCGGGAATGTGTATCTAGGGAATGGCTATCGAATGCAGGGTAAAGTTAGCATACGAAATGATATAAAAAAACGGACGGAAAGGGACGGGACTGGAAGGGACAGGAAAGGATATTAGTGTTGATCTGGAGGAAAAATAAGTAAAATCCATCTAAAAGGAAATGTGTATATAGGGAAAGGCAATCAAATGCAGGGTAAAGTTGGCATACGAAATGATAAAACAAAACAAAAAGAGGCTGAATGAAACGTATTACCGAAAGAGAAAGAGAAGTCGGAATACGGGAAGAACGAGAAGAAGGAATACAAGAAAAGAGAAAACTGTCTGAAGACCGTGAATAAGGAGATTAATACGGAGAAAACGAATGATCAGGATGGAAAAAACAAGGACGAGGGCGACGTGACAGGATAATAGAAAAGTGAACGAAACGAATTATTGAAAGAAAACAAGAAGATGGAACATAAAACGAAAAGGGAAAACTGTTTAAGATCCGAATAAGGAAATTGAGAGAGATGGAAATAACGAAAACATACAGATGATGGAGTTGGAGAAGATGAAGGAAGAGGGATGGGAGGAGAGGGACGAGGAGTAGGAGAAGGAGAAGGAAAAGGAGGAGGAGGAGGAAGAAGAGGACGAGGAGTGAAGCTGTAGGAGACAAACCAACAAAAAAAGTAGAAGTGGGTAAAAAAAAAAAATTCAAACTCTATATAAACGGATTTTCTCGCAATGGAATTCTTTAGTTTCGTCCTCGTCCTCGTCGTCGTCCTCCTCCTCCTCCTCCTCCTCGAAAATGTGTGTCTCGTATACCTGCCTTCGCGTGTCTCTCAAGTATTACCTCGAGGCTGCCATGTCAAGGAGGGAGAGGAAGAGGAGGAGGAGGAGGAGGAGGAGGTGGAGGAAAGAGGTGAATAGACCCATCAGACACAAAATGGAAGAGAAAGAGAAGTGATTGTGGAAGAGAAAGAAGGAGAGATAGAGAGAGAGAGAGAGAGAGAGAGAAAGAGAGAGAGGAGAGAGAGAGAGAGAGAGAGAGAGAGAGAGAGAGAGAGAGAGAGAGAGAGAGAGAGAGAGAGAGAGAGAGAGGAAAAGAGCATGAAGAGAGAATGAAACAAAGGAGAGGAGGATAACAGAGACAGCTGGAAGAGGATTGAGGAGGGAAAGAATGAGGACGAAACGAAGGAAAAAGAAAACAACAAATAGGAAGAGGAGGAGGAGGAGGAGGAGGAGGAAAAGTAAACCAAGCTAGACAAAGATAAAAAAAGAAAATGATGTAGTGAAAAAATAAATAAGGAGGAAACCATGAACGAGGAGAGAGAGAAGGAAGAGAGAGATGGACAGAAAAAAGAGGAGAGGAATAACCAGTAAAAGGAGTAAGAAGAAATAAAGAATAAAGAGAAAGAAAACCTAGGTAGACGAAATAAAGAAAGGAAAGAATGTAGTAAAATATTATGAGAAGGAAAACAAAGACGAGAAGAAAGAGAAGGAAGAGGAAGATGCAAAAGAACAATAAGAGAAGAATAACCAGTAAACGGAGGAGGAAGAAATAAAGGGAAAAGATAAGGAGGAACGGGAAAGATAAAATGAATGACTGTCTCTGTGCGTGGCCGCGTCCATGCACACAAAGAAATGTTGGAGTTTCCGTTAAATAATTCGTGTTTTCTGTCTTAATGTTTGCTGCGGGGATTGTTTATGGTGCGTCTGTCTGTGTTTTAGGTTGCTTATTCACTGTCTGCATCTCTCTCTCTCTCTCTCTCTCTGCTATCGTTTCCCCATTACATACATTTTCGTTCGTTGCCAACTTTCTTGCTTACTTCACAGAAAACGGAAGCTTTTTGTGGGTGACGGCGACTTCCTCTTAATCAATACGGTCGTGTTTTAGAGGCGGGGAGAGGCTCGTAAAAGTGCGTAAAAGAGGTTCCTGGCGTTGACTTGTAAACGGATATAATGAGAAATTAATTGGGGCATATGCTTATTGTTTGCATAAGTGTTGACGAGCGTGTATGTGAATTAACAACAATAATGTTAATATATGTTAATACATGTCGATAATTCGAAACAAAAAAATATTAAATAAAAAAAGATACACTGGTTTGTAAAAATTAGTGTATAGACCTCTCTTACGAAAAAAAAATATCAATTGTTTTTTTCTTGCTAGATCAAAACGCAATTAAAAAGTAAGTGTAAATGCTAACGAAATCTTCCACCATAACACAAGCCACTAAGATGATAAGCCACACCCACACCCTCACACTTTCCTTCCAACAGACTTACCTTGCACAAAAAACACAAAATTACAACAACGACAAAAACAGTTTCTGGGCTCAAGTACAACATTCTACTGAGGGTAAAATCGATGTAATTACCTGAAAACACATTTAAAGGGAAAAAGTGTCACCTGGCAAACTGGCTAATGAGAAAAAAACAGGTAACCTCTTTTCAAAACTCACCTTTGATGCATCATATGAAAAAAAATGAAAACGCCTGAAAATGAAAAACCCTGTAAAAAAAACTCTTCTAGGAAAACAATACCATTACTATATGCATGCGAGTACCTCTACTAGTGAAGAGAGAAAACGTTTGCGAGTCAGGGCGGTGAAGGGGAAACTACTCCAGACTCGCCAGGGGACAGGAATGGCGGGAAGGGACAGGTAAAGAAAACGAGTACTCACCACCTGCCCGACGTGCGCCACCTTGTCGATCTTCTGGTGTCCCTTGGAGGAGTTGGGGAAGAGTCCTTTGGCGGCGTTGGGGTCTTGGAACGAGAACTGGGAGAACGAAAAGGGAAGGAGTGATTAAGGACATGTAACATCTCACGTGAATAGTTTTACGTTTACACTAAATTGGAGGCACGACAGAAGGAGAGCTGCTTAGAATAACATACCGTAATAGAGGGAAGGTTTGAATAATAACATGTAAAGCCTTCCACATTGAGTAGTTTTATCAATACACTAAATTGGAGGCACGGCAGGAGGAGAGCTGCTCAAGATAACATACAGTGATACATATTTCTTTACGCGCTTGTTTAATGCCTTCAGTTAATAAAGAGCAAAGGGAGGAAACGAGAGTGTAAATTTATACATAATTTTACTTTAGTAGTTTCAAGTCTATTTTAAATACTGAAAAATAAGTAAAGGATATAGGACAGCCACTAACTGGGAGACGAGAGGACCAGCCTGTCATAGAAAATCGTACTTTACATTACACATAAGTTGTTTTACGTATTTATTTATTTTATTTTATGAATGAATATGTGGCAATATATATTCAAAACATGTTCAAAATACACATACTGAAATCAAATCATTGTATATTAGTAACAAAAACATTTCTTACCACAGAATCGTCATTCTTTTACATTTTTAACACGAAAATAAAAACAATAGAGACTAACATCAACAAAATCATCATCAGTAATGAGTCAACAAGTTTTGTACCGTGTGAAATAAGAAAAAAAAATAAAGATCTTGAGTTTCAGAAAACGATTGTAAAAAGAAAAACAATATAAACAGAGAACCGAATCAATAGTTTAGGAATAACGACAACAAATAGAGTAACACGATCCCGCCCTGCACCCTTTCCATCCAAATCGAAGAAGACACAAAGAAAACGCCTCAGGAATTCAAGACCAAACAAAAATAAAAACAATAAAACAAAGACAAAACTCGCCGCAAAAACCATTCAGTCTCGAAACGGCCGATTAATACACGGCAGGTGGGCATCGACAGGTGAGTGAGAGCGACCTGGTATTGAGGGGCCGGGTGATGTATGCAGGGGTGAGGCGGGGGGAGAAGGGGAGAGGAGGGAGATTGTTGGGGTGGACGAAGGGAGGAGAGTGAAAGGCGTACAAAGGTGTGGGAAAGGGGGAGAATAGGGGAGGAGGGAGAGATCTGAAGGGGAGAGGAGAATATGTATTGGGGTGGACGAAGGGAGGAAACTGAGGCCAAGTGATGTGTAAAGGGAGAGAAAGGGAGAGAATATGGGAGATGGGAGGAAGTCTGTTGGTGGGGAAGGAAGATTTGTTGAGGTGAATGAAGGTAAGGAAAAGCTGTCAGTCGTAGGGGGGGGGGGAGGGGAGAACAAGAGCGAAGAAAGAATGTCTAAAGGAGAAGGGAGGAAAATGGGGGAGGAAGTAAAGGAAGATCTGTTGAGGTGAACGAAGGGAGAGAAGAGATGTCGGTTCGGGAAACATTTGAATTATTTGTAACATTTATTTATGCAAAAGTTATCTTACGAATGTTTTCTGAAATGTCATCAGCCTTTTTCTAAGACGAGGCACAAGGGCGAAAAAAATGTCTAAAGGAGGAAGGAAAAGGGAGGAGGAAGTGAAAAGAGTTGAAGGGAGGAGGGGAGGACATTACAGAGAAAGGGAGGAAGAAAGGGAGGAAGAGGTAAGTATGGATGACTTAGGGAGAATCTAAAGGGAGAGGAGAAAGACTGCAGGGAGATAAAAAGGGAAAGGATATGTAGGCAAAAGGTGGAGAGAAGAAAGGAGAAACGAAAAAGGAGGTCGAAACGGAGGGGCGGAGCTAAAACAGAAAAATGGTAAAAAAGAAAAAAAGAAAGGACATGTAGGGATCAGCGAGGACTGTCCGTTAGGGAGAAGGAAAAGGGGAGAGAGGGATAAAGGGAATATTCTGCGGGGAGGAGGGAAGGGTGCATGGGGAGGGAGTTCTATATTGGGTCCGGCACGTGGGCACTCCCCCCTGAAACATGATGCACTGGTATTCAAGGTCACGGAGAGAGAGAGAAGTGAACGATCCTCCCCGATGACGTCTGAGCTCCCACACATTTGTATATAGGTCAAGTTGGGTGTCTATGCTATTGCTGCGCGTGGCGGTGGTGCTCATTTCCGTTCCGTTGGTAGATTTTATAAAATAGTCCAAATATTCCTTAATACAACAAAACCTGAACTTCATCCTGAACAAAAGAACCTAAAGTGGTCGTCTGAAGCCTTTTTTTTTTGTGTGTGTATCTTGAGTGTCTCGATTTGTGCGTCATCAAGAGAAGTACATAAAAAACGGTACTGCAAAGGAGAATTAGTACGTTTTCATAACTCTTCTCCGATGTATTCTGATTAAATACACAACAAAATAGTACTGTAAAAGAGAGCTCCCGATGCGCCTCTTTCGTCTTTTTAACAATCTAACTTTGGTATATTCTGATTGTGGTACTGAGCCATTTACTCGAAAAAGAAAGAACCCAGTCCCACTTATTAACATCCTCAGAACGGAAAGTAAAGTCATGGACACATACTTCTCGCAGCCTACGCATTCCATATCCTTTCTTAGGCTCTAAAACCCAGGAAGGACATCAATCCCTCGCCCAGGGACGCTAGGTCGTGACTGGGACGTTCGGATTACCACAGTTTGTCACAGTTTACCTTCCCCACGAGTCCCCGGGTAACCCATTTAGCGACTAACAAGGAAAGATAGACGGCTCGGTAGCTTGTGCGCCGACTGACTCACGAGCTGGATTGGACCCAACACTCAAAAAGAGGCTGAGGAGGCAGAATCATACGACCCAGTGTTATTGTTGTTATTGTGACCCAGTTTTATTTTAAGTTCCACACACCTTTTAATGTGGCAGAGAGAGAGAGAGAGAGAGAGAGAGAGAGAGAGAGAGAGAGAGAGAGAGAGAGAGTGAACGAAGTGATCTAAAGTGAACTTATAACGGGTCCCCTCGGCCACACATCAACTACCTCACTTAACTTAAAAGGCTATTGTGTTATCTCACCTACTACAATCAACTTGTGAAGCAGGACAACGGTAACGCCGGCCCTGTGACGAGTGAGATAACAGTTCGCGCCTTAAACATAACACTTAACACGAACCACCTTTAAAAATAACAGTAAAAATCGTAAACACACACGATCCGATATTAAGCTTTTTGACCGTGCTAAAGCGGCTGAGAAGGCAGAATCGTAGAGGTTAACGTTATTTTTTGTTTTTCTTTTATCTGCGACCCGGTTTTATTTAAGTAACTCCGACTATCAATATTAAAGTTTTCTGACCGTCCTGGATTTTTTTCATCTCTCGCTGTGTGTCATTTGGTTATCTATTTGTGAAGAAGTGTCAGTCAGGATAACAGACAGTGCAGAATATGTTAAACCTTGATATAGAAAATATTGTTTGGCGCGCCTTGCCCTGAACAACCAATTTCTTGACGGATTTTCACGGCTTCAATATATAAAACAAATGAAAGATTTTTTTTTATAATTACCCATAAAAAATATCATTATAAGTTTCCATATATGTCTACCTTATACGTCTGCGAGATGAGATAATAACGAAGCTGTCTCAATCTTTAACTTAAAAAAAAAAACTAATTGTGAAACTTTCCTCTTTATTTGGAGATGTTGAATAACGAATAAACTACGAAATAAACTACCAAAAAATATCGACGGAAACAAAAACACAACTGAGCCGAATTACTTGTTACATAAAAACGAAACTGGAACGCAAAGAGAAAAAGACACAGAATAAAAAAAAAGGGAATGGGAGCGGAAAAAAGTCGGTGGGCGGACATAAATATTCATGACGTCAGGCGGGGCTGGGGGCGCGGGGACATGTGTCTAAGTCAAGGGAGCGGAAGAACCCGTGGGTCGAGGAGGCCGATGACGAGGAGGCTGGATAGGGGCAATAAAAAGGTTCTTGGGAGGACAGACTGACATGATGGGAGGAAATGAGTTTAAGCCATTGGATAAAGAGGAAAAAGAGCCAAATAACTACTGAAGAAAGTAAAGATTAGAAGCAAGAAAATAAAGGAGAATAATAGCAATAAAAAAGCTCTTGGGAGGACAGACTGACATGATGGGAAGAAATGAGTTTAAGCCATTGGATAAAGAGAAAAAAGAGCCCCATACCTACTGAAGAAAGGATAGATTAGAGGCAAGAAAATAAAGGAGAATAGCAATAAAGAAGCTCTTGGAAGGACAGACTGCCATGATGGGAAGAAGGGAATTTAAGCCATTGGATAACGAGGAATAATTACCCACAGAACAACTGGATAAAGGAAAGAATTGAGGCATGAAAATAAAGAATAGGGGCAGCAATAAATTTCTTGGGAGGACAGAGTGACATGATGGGAAAAAGTGGATTTAAGCCATTGGATAACCAGGAAAAAAGAGCCACATAACTACTGAAGAAAGGATGGATAAAAAACACTCTTGGGAGGACAGACTGACATGATGGGAAAAAAGTGGATTTAAACCATTGGATAACGAGGAAAAAAAGAGCTACAGAGAAATCGGAGAAAGAATAGATTAGAGGCAAGAAAACTAAGAATAGTGGCAATAACAAAGCTCTAGGAAGGACACACTGACATACTGGGAGGAAGTTAATTTAAACCATTGGATGACGAAGATATATAGGACACAGAGCTATAGGAGATGAATATACATTAGGGCCACTAAAATAAAAACAAGAATAGGAACGATAATAGTTCTTGTAAGGACAAACTGACAGAATGAATCTAAGCCAATGGTTAACGAGGAAATAAGGACCACGTAACCATTAGACGGAAGGATAAATTGGGGGAAATAAATAGGATAGGGGCAATAAAAATATGTCTCAGATTGACACACTGACACAAGCAATTGGCCAACGAGGAAATAAGAGCCACATGACCATTGGAAATTGGATAGATTAGGGGCAATAACAACAACAAAATTAAGAGCAATAATAAAGTTCTTGGATAAACACACTGACATACTGGAAAGAAAAGACTCAAACTACTGAATAAAGGTATAGATAAACGTGAGTGCATTCGCTATAGCTGCGCCTGACTGCGGTGCTCATCTCCGTACCGTTGGCCCTTTGACGCAGTGGTGGGTAAAAATCTATTACACCGGGACACGGGCCAATTTTTTTTGTATTATAGGTGCGAGAAAAAACACCCAGAAATTGGATGTTTTGGACAAGGAGCACCAAACATCATTTCCTACCAGCGGGCGCGAGCTAAACGTTCTAGGAAAAGGCAGAAAAAAGAAGAGGAGAAAATGCTGAAAACCCCACTTGAGAAGCAGTTTAGAAATAGAATATAATGGATTCTGGGAATGAAACAAAGACAAACAGGAAAAGAATGTTTACAGACCCACATTAGAGTTGGAACTAAACATGAGTTCGTTGGAGGATGCGAAGCGGAAATGTGAGCAAAAAATTCTGACTCACTAAAGGTTGGAAGAAAAGGGACGCATTGGGTTCTGAAGAGGAGGCAGGAAAAGAGGGAAGGTTTACAGCGCCACCGGAGAAAGGGAAGAGTAGGGAGAGACATTATGTTCAAGGAGAAAGGAGTAACAAAGCCAGTGAGGGAAAAACGGCCGACAGCTTGATATCAATGTACCGCCTCAGCCACAGGAGCCAAGGGTTCAGAGAGGACGCTGGGAACTGGCAAAGGTGGACGCGGGGACAGAGAGAGACCGGCTGGGTGGGGAAGGGAGGAGGGAGGAGGAAGGACGGAACAGGGAGGAAGCAGTGTGGAGTAAGAGTAGACAGTGTAAAAACAAAAACAGGAGGGATTGCGCCAAGATGTCGGGAGGGAGATTAAGGAAAAGCCGGGTAGAAAAATAAACACTGGGACGAAGGAGATGAAGCGGGGAGAGGACAAGGTGGAGTAGGAGCAGACAGGGTAAAAAACAAATAAAAGAGGGAATGTCGCACAGATATTGAGAGGGAAGGAAAACAACACCGAGACGAGGAAGGTGAAGCAGGCAGGAAGCAGAGTGGAGTACGGGAAGACAGAGTAAAAAAGAAAAAAAAAATGCAATAACTTTCGCCAAAAACTTTATCTAGAGGGAGTTTAAGGAAAAGACGGGTAGGTAGAAGAAGGCATCAGACGAGGAAGGTGGAGGAAGGAAGCAGGAGAGTTAGCAAATGTAATAAGGGTCTGCTGCACCAAAGGTTAAGTCTACAGATTGCTTTGGTTACAGAGGACACCTGGTAGGAGAGGAACGCATAAACCGGGAAAAATGCAAAGAAAGGAACTGGGGCGAGACAGGGTGAAGCGGAGAGGAAGAAAAGTGAGCTATTAATCGCTTAATTTGGTCCCATAAGAGCATAGAGTAGAAGGAAGTAGACTTGGCAAGGTGCAACAGCAAAAACTGGGCCAGAGCGGGGTAGAGCATGGAGAGTAGGGTACAAACCAAAGGAGACAGGCTTTTCTTTGGTCACACAAGTAACTTAGGATCTAATGACATAAAACTGTAGCACTAGGGGATGGGAAGAAGAGAAAAACATCAAGCAGGAAGAAATATATATGTAGCGAGAGAAGGCTAGGCATTAAAAACAGGTGGAGCAAGAATAGTTATAGATTTATTAGTTTTCTTTCTAAATTTTCATCACAAACTAAGGATTTACAGAGATATATGAACTTTCCAGGCTAAATTATAGATATCACGGCAGAGCAAGGGGGACCAGGGAGAGAGCAGGGTACGAGACAAAGGGAGGTAAGGTTTGCTTTGATCACACAAGCAACTAAGGATCTAGGGGGATGGAACTATGGCACGAAGGGGAGGGGATGAACACTACAAAATCAGGCAGGGTTAAATAGATGTAGAATAGAAGAGGTAAGGCAAATAAACCAAATGAAGCATGGGTAGTTATCGAGTTACTATAATGTTCCTATTTTCAGAACGAAGGAGCTCTACATGCTAAAGAATTACGGTAGGGCAGGGAGTTTCGTGGGGGAGACGGATGATGATGATGATTATTGGGGCGTTATATCTTGGCGCCGCAGCTGCAGGGTCATATGGCGCCGGTGAGGGAGAAGATCGGGGAATAACAAACACAGAAATAAGGACGAAGTAAAGACTAAATCCACGTCTATATCATCAACGAGGAAAAAAATAACAAAAAAACGAGGTAAGTAAGTAAAAACTGGATCAACGCTTTTATCATCGCCATAACAGTTAAACCCAAGGAGGCGGTGACCCACGGAACGGTGCCTCGGCCACTCAAGCGCGCGGCCGTCAGAGGCTCATGGTCAACTCCTTCACGGCAAAGAAACACCAAACAGTCAACTAAACGAAGATACGAGACGGGCGAGTATAAAGCGGCTCAAAGCTGTCTCGTAAAGCCTTCCCAGATACTACTTTCTCCTACGATTCTCTCTCTCTCTCTCTCTCGCCCCTACACGCCCCATAAACGCCGTCAGAAACATGTCTAGCGCAGCAGAAGCAGTAATAGCCTCGACAATCTCCATAGGTAACACCTTGTAAAATGGTCCCGTGTGTGTGTGTGTGTGTTGGGGCGGAGGGAGGGGAAGTGTATGTGTGGGGGTTGGGGGGATGGGGGAGGGGGATTATGTGTGTGTGTGTGTGTGTGTGTGTGTGTGTGTGTGTGTGTGTGTGTGTGTGTGTGTGTGTGTTTCCTCTGTATGAACCTTCTTTCACAATTTCTCCTTATATACATACAAATCATTTCATATATAATTATTTTTGCATTTTCTTCATCTAAATCATCTCTTGCTTTCCTGTCTTTTTACAAATCGCACTCATCTTCCCATCCTCTTTTTGCTATTTTTCCTTTACCCTTTATTAACTTTCTTTCTTGCGTAATCTTAACCAATTCGTCTCTCTCTCTCTCTCTCTCTCTCTCTCTCTCTCTCTCTCTCTCTCGAAAAATCCCTCCTTTCCCCTTTTTCTTTAACTCAGCGCATCCACCATTTTCTCCAGGTTCTATTTTAGGGGGTACCTTTCTGAACTTTTTATATCCACTTTTTTCCCTGCGTCCTTGGCTCCGGGACAAGGGTGAACGAGTCGCTAGGAGTCTGGAGGCAGGACAGCGTACGAGCCAGCGAGCTCCGATGATGGACGGCCCGGGAGGGAGAGAGAGGAGGGAGGAAAAGGAGTAAGAAAGAGGTGGACGACAGGAGGTGAACAGTGAGAAGGTGATAGACGGGAAGGAAGAAAAAGGGGTAGGAAGAGATGAAAGAGAGGGAGGTAAATGATGGGAAGGGGGAAAGGGGGGAAAGAAAAAGAATAAGAAGTGAAGGAGGGGAAGTGAGAGGGAGAAGGGATGAGAAAAAGAGTGTTGAGAGGTAAGAGATAAATGTGAAAGGATGAAGAGAGAAAAGAAAAGGGAGTAGGAAGAGGTAAAGAAGGAAAAGATGAAGGGGGGAAGGGAGGAAAGGAAAAGGACTAAGGGAGGGGTAAACGGAGGGAAGGAAGGTGAGGGGGAGTAGAAAAAGGAAAGCATAGAGAGGTGAAAAAGGAGGAGAAATGATGACAGATGTTGAGCCGAGCCATGAAGTAGAAGGAAAAAGTCTATGTCAAAGAAGAAGAAAGAAAAAATGAAGAAAAAGACGAAAAAAAACATGAGGAACAAGACCCCCCAAAAAACAAGAGCAAGAACAAGAAGAACAAGAAAAAGAGGAAGAATTATAGGAAGAACAAAAACAAGAACCACAATCACAAGGACGAGAACCAGAAGCCAAAAGAAAATGAAGACCAGAAGGACGACGGCAGCGAGATCGAGGATAAAAAGGCAGACGAAGAAGACGCAGCAGAGGATGACGGGGATGATGAAGGGGAAATGATCCATACACAGGGGGGGAAGGGGGAAGAGTGAATCGTAAAGCAGAGATGAAGGGGAAAGATGGGCTATGGTAGGGGGGGAGAGGGGGACGAAGGGGGAGAGAAGACGGGTAAACCTGTGTCTTGGAGCGGAAGGGGAAGAGGAGGAAGAGGAAGAGGTGGAGGAGGAGGACGAGGAGGAGGAGAAAAGTGAGAGAAAGGAAAGGAAAGGAGAGGAAGAAACAGGGAAGGAAGTAAAAAGACTGGACAAGAAAGGAGAGAAAGGAAAGAAAAGGAGAGGAACAGAAAGGAATGGAAAGGAGAGGAAAGGAAAGAACAGAGAAGCAAAGGAAAGGAAGATAAATAAAAGGAAAGGAAAAGATAGGAAAAGATTGATTGGGATATACCATCATGGCGCCGGGGGAGAAAAAGAAAGAATAGGAAAAGACAAGGAAAGGACAGAAAAGAAAGGAAGGAACAGCAGATAAAATGGGGGAGGGGGGTTGAGGATGATGGGGGAGGGGAAGTGTGATGAGTGAAGGGCATAGAGGGTGATGGGGGCAGTGCATTGAAAAAGATGAAAGGTACTATACAAGGTGAGAGAGAGGAGATGGGAGAGGGAAGGGGTGGGGGGTATATGAGGCGATGGTTTAAGGTGATGGGTGATATAACAAGGTGAAGGATGAGAATGGGAAATGTAATGTAGCAGATGGCAGTGGCGTATGTCAGGGGAAGGGAGGGAGAAAGGAGAAAGGGCTCAGAAGTCTCAATATATCTCCAACAATTCTCTAAAGGAAAAACGTGAAAGAAAAATGAGAGTAGGAAAAGCCATGATCGAAAGCCCTTCCTCCTATATATACTAGCGTAGGAGGTGATGGGGAAACGGATGGGTAGAGGTAATAGGGAAAGGGGATGGGTGTTAGGTTAAAAATAGGTACATGAGGTGTTAGCAAGGGGTGATAGCTGAGGGGATGGATTAAAGGTGTGTTATATGAGGTGAGAGAATGGGGAGATAAACATTTGTGGGGTGTGAAAAGGAAGGGAAAGGGAGGAGGAGGAGAGGAAGGGATGGAAGAATAAGGTAAGGAATGGAAAAATAGTGTGACGTGAAGAGGAAAAGAAATGGAGAGGAAGTGACGTAGAAAGAAAGGTACAAGAGAAGGAATTGATGAAAAAGGGTTTGTATATCGTGAAGAAAGTGAAGAATAAAGAGAATAAATGTAAACGATGAATGTAACAAGTAAGTAGGCAAAAAGAAAGAAAAAGACAAAAATTAAAGCTTGAAGTGGGTGAAGAAAGACAAGGATGAGAGTTTGAAGAGGGAGAGTAAAATAAACGTGGAAAATGAATGTTACGAGTATACAGACAAGATAAAGAGAAGGAAAATGAATGGAAATGTTTGGAGAAATAACGATGGCAGGAAAATTAACAACTAAGGAGAAAAAAAAATACAGGTGAAGGATACTGACTTCGTGAAGGAGGCGTGGACAGCTCACGACACACACCATAAACATATTACCTGACATGACCAAGGGAAAGGAGAGGAAACTAGCTAGACACGAATATTACAAAGGCTGGGAAAACGTAAACCATATTTCGACGTTTGTTTTCATAGTATTCCGATTCTACGGCAAAAGTATAAAGGTGGAATCATGAAGGTGCGGGTAAAGGAAAGCAATTATAGATCTATTAATTACACAGTGCTAACACCCACAATAAAAGCTTGCCCCCTATACCTACAGTTTAAAACCCCTAAAACTCCTACAGCTTAAGAGTTCCCCATGAAAGAAAACGGAAAGATCGCATTGTGTAAAACGATATTTATTTGACCTCCCTAAGTTTGCATATTTATAAGACCTGTAGAGCGTTTTTTTTCTTCTTTTTTACAGCAGAGGAGTCAGTTCAAGGGCATAAAAAAAAGGTAACAAATGTGAAAAAAAGCCCGCTACTCACTGCTCCCAAAATGCATGCTAAAGTGTCGGGATGTTTTCTTTGTGTTTCCTTGCATAGTTAAAAGTTGCGTTTGGACTATTCGTTTTTTCTTTCTTTTTTTGCTAGGGGTAGCGTACAGTTTCCGCGTCTCTCCGTCTGGTTGTTTTTTCCCTCAATAAAAGATCGGCCACGGCGTGTTGCACAAAGGCGGAAAACAGGACTTCTGAACCAGCAAACACCGATACGTGTGAGTGAGGGAGTGTGTGTGTGTGTGTGTGTGTGTGTGTATGAGAGAGAGAGAGAGAGAGAGAGAGAGAGAGAGAGAGAGAGAGAGAGAGAGAGAGAGAGAGAGAGAGAGAGAGAGAGAGAGAGAGAGAGAGAGAGAGAGAGAGAGAGAGAGAGAGAGAGAGAGAGAGAGAGAGAGAGAGAGAGAGAGAGAGAGAGAGAGAGAGAGAGAGAGAGAGAGAGAGAGAGAGAGGCGAATGAACTGCATCGGAAAACTCCCTGGCCACTTAAAAAAAAGGATCAAAACAAAAAACAATAAAAAAAGTTGCTAGCGCGGCGCCATGCGAGAGCGACGCCAAGTCCGATATCGAAAAACAAGAACTGTTTTCAAAATATAACACGATTTTTTTTACCTTTTCTTTCTTTTTTATTCTTTTTTTTTTGACATGGGCCTACGCAGAGAGGGGCATATTTTTTGAGGCTTTGAAAATACGTCGAAACAGTTTTTTTCTTCTATTTCTTTTGCTGTGTCTTTAAATGTATCACTGCGGATGAAAAAAAAATAGTAGAGCCACAAAGATTTAGGGAGAACAGCCTTTATTCTCTCTCTCTCTCTCTCTGTGTGTGTGTGTGTGTGTGTCTGTCTGTCTGACACTTACACACACACACACACACACACACGAACAGACACACATTAACTAACTAATCAACTATCTAATGAAATTACGAAATAACGAAATAAATAAAGAACAAAAGAACATAACAGAGAGAGAGAGAGAGAGAGAGAGAGAGAGAGAGAGAGAGAGAGAGAGAGAGAGAGAGAGAGAGAGAGAGAGAGAGAGAGAGAGAGAGAGAGAGAGAGAGAGAGAGAGAGAAGCTCTTAGTATCGGGCAGCGGTTCGAGTTCTCCTGAGAATGGGACAAAGTGGTTTGGGTCACGAGCTGCTTCGAAACAACGAGCCATTTGACCTTTGCCCTTAATGCTGGGAGATAGAAGGGTGAGGGAGAGAGGGAGGGAGAGAGAAAAGGAAGAAAAGAGAGGGAAGGTGAGGGAGCGTAAGTGAGGGAGGAAGTGAGAGGGTGAAGGAGAGGAAGAGTATGAGAGGAAGAGGGTGAGGTGAGAAAGGGAGAGAAGGGAAAAAGAGGGTGAGGAAGAGTAAGGAGGGAAGGAGAGTGAGAGAGTGAGGGAGAGTAAGAGAGAGCTAGAGAGAGTTCAGTTGAAGGTAAAGCTACATATACACTGAGGTTACGTCACGTACGTAACAGAAACATGTTACATTAACAAGGTTATCCGAGGTTACTGCAGGTTACATAACTATTAGGAACATACTGGAACCAACCCACAGTCCAAACTGGTGTGTGATGTTACAGAACAGTTAACGTGAAAATGTCGAAGGAGAAGGCGGTGTTAGCCAGTGAGCGCTACGTCGTACTGAACATTCGATATCTAGGGTCAGGTTATGGAACATGTTATCGCACATTCACTGATAGCTGCTGTGGCTGGTTACAGAACACCGGAACTGTTTCGAAACATACCATACCATGTTACTGTAACCGTGTTCTGTAACCAAAAGTTGCCTAATTTTCGCCAGTTTATACGTACCTTAAAGGAGAGAGAGAGAGAGAGAGAGAGAGAGAGAGAGAGAGAGAGAGAGAGAGAGAGAGAGAGAGAGAGAGAGAGAGAGAGAGAGAGAGAGAGAGAGAGAGAGAGAGAGAGAGAGAGAGAGAGAGAGAGAGAGAGAGAGAGAGAGAGAGAGAGAGAGAGAGAGAGAGAGAGAGAGAGAGAGAGAGAGAAAATTGACAGGTGTGTAGAGAGATAAACACAAATATAAAACGCTAACACACACACACACACACACACACACACACACACACACACACACACGCGGGATACGATGATGTTAACACACACGTCCCACCACCCCAAGAGACAGCGTTGCCCTATATACATACATCCCACCCCTTCCCTCCCTCCTCTCCTTCCTTCCTTTCCTTCATCTCTCCCACCTTCTCACTATCACTCCCACCTTCTAAATCTCCCCTCATTCCCTCCCTTCTTGTTTCTCTCCTTCCTTCCTTCCATCTCTACCCCTAGTTCCTTTCCTCCTTCTCTTCTTCCTTCCCTTCTTCCTTACCTCTAACCTTTCTTTATTCTAATCTTTCCCTCTAACTTTTTCCTTCTCTCTCTCTTTTCTACCTTACTTCCTTCTCTCTCTATCCCTCCTTTCTCTCCTCCCTTCTTTCTTCACTGCCTCCCTCCTTCCCTCCCTATCTCCCTCCTTCATGCTGTAGCCAAGCCATAACTTCACGTCCTTTGCTTCCCTCATGAAAAATATCCTGTTTATGGGGGAGGGAAAGGATGGAAGGGCTCCCTCCTCCTCCTACCTCTCCTCCTCCTCTTCTATCTTTTACTCTCGTTCTCTTGCTGTTGTTTGCTCATCTTCCATTTCTTTCTCTTCAACATTTTCTCTCATCTATCTTCTAATCATTATCTTCCTCCTTCTTCCCTCGTTCCCTACTTTCGTCTCATCTCAATTTTTTCATCCTCTTATTCTCCTCCTCCTTCTCTTCCGCAATTCATCTTCACTATCTTCTTTTAATCATTCTCCTCCCCCTCATTTCCTCCCTTCTTACTTTCGTTTCATCTTTGTCTTTTTATTGCCATCCTCTTCTCTTCTTCCACAATTCCTCTAAAGTCTAAACGGTCTTCTAATCATCCGTTTTTTTCTCCTCTCGTCAATTCCTTCTACATTTCATCTCTTTGTCCCTGCCACTACTCCAATCTTCTTCGGAGCATTCTCTTTCTCCTTCTTTCCTCATTTCCTTATCTTCGTTTAATCTCTGTATGTTCCTTCCTCCTCTTCCTTCTCTCCCGTAATTCCTTTCAACTATCGTCCAATCACGCGCTTTCTTCTCCTCGCCTCACTTCCTACTTTCGTTTCATCTATTCGTTCCTTCCTCCTCATCCTCTTTCCGCTATTCCCCCTAACACTCTTCTAATCATCCGTTTTCTTCTCGCTTTCTTCTCCTCTCCTCACTTCCTCCTCGCATTTCGTATCTCCGTCCCTTTCATCTTTTTTTCCCGCACCCGACACGCTTTACTGATTGGAAAATTTATTGCTTTCTTCCCTCTGGAATTTATCGCATTTTCGAGAGAGATATTTTACAACTTTCCCCTGTTTTATCTGTTTGAGTTTGTAATCGTACCGTGCGTTTAGGGATATCGATGGGAAATTATAACCATGGTACGATCGAATTATTAAAACAAGGTCAATTGTCATATTTCTCTAACAAAAGCAAAGGCCTGTTATTTTACATCTCAGTGGTTTTATTTATCGAACACAGGCGTAGGAATAACAAATAAGGTACGATGAAACTATTAAAACTAGGTCAACTGTCTTATTTCTCTAACAAAAGCAAAGGCCCTATTATTTGACACCTCAGTGGTTTTATTTATCGAACACAAGCGTAGGACTAAGGACGATATACTCAGATGCCTCCACCTCTCACATCACCCATTTACAAAAGCTAAGAAGGAGAGCAATCGGGTTCTCTTGAGTGTTTTTTTAGGTTCATGGTACAGAAAAAGGGCTAAACTACCACCAGGGTCATTAAACTACCCCTGGAAATGCCTAACACTCCTACGAAAGCCTTGTCAAATATGTGTGTTTGGGCGACGAAATGTTTGAAAATATGGCCCTAATTCATGACTCTGCCTCTTATTTCTGCCTCTTTTTAGTTTTGTTTCACACACTTCAGACTTTCTTCACAGGCTCCGTATCTTTACTAATATGTGCATGGCTTCGTAACCACTAACGCCTCATTTTACCTTTCATCCTTTCAACACATCTTTTCACCTTCACTGTTTCATTCTCCATTAACGTTTTATTTTACCTTCCGTCATTTCAACACATGCTCTCACCTTCACTGTTTCATTCTCTTTCATCTCCCTTCCTTCCTTCCTTGCCCAGCCTCCCCTTCTCTCCTTTATTCGCTGCAATCTGTTCCTCCTCATCTCACCTGCTCTCTATCATCTTCATAAACCCTTTACGCCTGTGCCTCTTTACTAACAAGCTTTCCCGCCTCCTCCCATTTACATTCCTCCCAGACGCAAATTTACTTTTATACGCCACTGAAGTCTGTTGTTTTAAGCCTTTACTCTTCACTCCCTTTTTTTTCATCTTTCAACACACCCCATACAACACACCCTTCTGACAACACCTTACATATTCAGCACTTGCTACCATTTTTATTGTCACTCCCATATTTTCTCTTAACTGCCCTTTCTTTCCTTTGCTCCTCTCCCCTCTTCTCTTCCTCCCCTACTCCGCTAAAGACATAGATATACCCATCTTTTCCCTTATTTTCCCCTCAATTCCTTTAATCATCCCTGAAATAGCTCATCTATAATACCTGCATACTTCAGTCCGTCCTCACACACACACACACACACACACACACACACACACACACACACACACACACACACACACACAGAAATTCACCCTTACCATCCAACGTTCTGATGTTTTCAACGCTCTTCATTCCCTTCCCTTTTTTATCCTTTTCACACTCTTTTCAATCCTTTTCCACCTCCGCTGTTCCATTACAATACATGTTTTTCCATCTTTTACCTCCTTTTCCCCTCAGTTTCCTCTCTCCCCTCACAAAACCCATCTAAAACCTCAGGAACCATCACTCGCGATGAAGAAGTGGTCTCTAACTTCCTTACACTTGCACCCCTTTTCCCAAATTTTTAAAACTCATATGACTCCGAGATGCCAACATTTCGTTTTATACATTATTCGTCCTCATTCCGTCTTCCCCTTCTAATTTTCACCCATACCCGCTCCTGAAATGCCCTAAGAGATACTCTGACATTCTCCTTCAATACTTACCAGCTAAAGCACGTAACACCAGCAGAATAAAATCATTGAAAACAAACTGAAAACGATATACTTTTAACATCATTTTAAGACACCTTGACACACTCTTTCCGTCCCCTTACCTTGTGTCTGATGCCGTCCGCCGTCAGGTTGCTCAGCGAGGGGCTCTTCCTGTCCCGCCACGGCAGTCTGGTGCGGTAGCGGGACAGGTCAGACTCGGAGGAGGCGTTGGGGAAGGTTTTGAGGATGTTGTTGCGTGCTGGCGGGGCGGGAAGGCGGAGAAGGAGTGTCAGTTAGTGCTCCCAGGTAGATTATAGGGCAGGGGTGTATAGATTTTGTGTGCATTTCTTTATATAGCTCCATTTTTTTAACTTGATTCGAAGTGATAAATGTGCTAATCTTATTTCTTATGATTAAAGTCCTGTGGTAATAGTCAATATTAATGCACTATTCTCTGAACTGTTTTGATATAATTGTACTTCTTAATATTACCAGATCAGAGGTGAGTGGAGTAATAGCTGCTGCACATATTTTACCATTACTGTTTTAAGATCATTATACTTTTATTCCATACCTGAAAACATGAATTAGAGGATGGTTCAATGTCATATACGTAAAAAGCTTCAGGTAAATAGAAGTAAACAATACTGAGTGAAACCTGAGGAATAAACAGTACTGAGTGAAACCTGAAAACAAGACATTAATTCAAGTATCTGGGAACACATGAACAGGATATGCACGTCCACTCACCTCCGTCTGTCGCTAACCAACACTACTCAGCCTCGAGATAATGAAAAAGACACCACACACGGTCACACTAATCCACAAGTACACGTAGCAAGGGGAGTCACGAGGGAGGGAGGTAGGTCAATTTACACACATTACAAGGGACACAAAAGGGAAGTACTGCACAGGTGGAGATTAAGAGGGTGAGGGAACAAAAAACAAGGGGATATATACGACTGAAGGGACAATGTAAGGGAGTATTCATGCAGTCTCACCCATGCTTTCAATACAGCTTATATTTATTTAAGGAATAGGATGCCACCTGTAAGGACAACACCTGGTTTTGATTAGTTCCAGGTAATTCTGGTGGAACTTTACCTGAAGAATTAAAACAAACACTTGATTCGATTTTTATCTTCATCCTGGAATGTCGATTGTGTTTTAATTACAATTTGATGGTGCGTTGTGTTGTCCTGCAAGGTGTGTGGGTGAGTTTGTTTGTTTATTTGTGTTTTTTTTTTTTTTTGTGTGTGTGTGTGTGTAAGGTTAGTTTGAATTGAGGTGAGGTTAGGTAAGTGAGGTGAGGACTGGATGGATGTTGAAAGGAGAACGAATGGTGAGAGAGAGAGAGAGAGAGAGAGAGAGAGAGAGAGAGAGAGAGAGAGAGAGAGAGAGAGAGAGAGAGAGAGAGAGAGAGAGAGAGAGAGAGAGAGAGAGAGAGAGAGAGAGAGAGAGAGAGAGAGAGAGAGAGAGAGAGAGAGAGAGAGAGAGAGAGAGAGAGAGAGAGAGAGAGAGAGAGAGAGAGAGAGAGAGAGAGAGAGAGAGAGAGAGAGAGAGACTGTGAGTAGGATTTAGCTAGTCATAGATCAATGTGGATTAGAGAAAGGGAGACAGTGGAAGAGCCTAAGTGATGGGTGGGACACGAGAGAGAGAGAGAGAGAGAGAGAGAGAGAGAGAGAGAGAGAGAGAGAGAGAGAGAAATACAGATGAAGACAATGAAATTAAAACCAAATCGCGTAAAAGGAAAAGGAAGTTTGGAGGAATGAGACAAATAAAATAAAAAAAGCGAATTGAGGCAAGACTTCGCAATAAAAAGGACAATAAAAAAGTATCCGTTAAACTCCAGATCTTAATACAATGAGAGAGTCCCGGAAGTTCAGGAGCAAAAAAAAATAATAAAAAATAGGAACGCAAAAGTTATAAAAGAAAATAGGAACCCCCGAAGAAAAAAGAAAACGTAAGCATGACGAAAAAAGGGAGTCACGATATAAAACCAAAATTACTGTAGATCCTCATTTTATTGACGGTCGGTACGTCTAATAAAAGTTAAGGAAATGTACTAAAACCTGACATTTGAGTAGTAGAAAGTAAATTACAAAAAAATAATCAAAAGTACACTCCTCCCTTCTTCTTTGTTGTTTACTTGCAACAATAAACTATCAATCAATCAATCAATCAGTTCTTCATATCATCGACGTTACGCAAATTTAAATAAAGTTCAGAACATTCATTTATGGGACGCTTTAGAGTAGCACAAGGTGACTCGGAGGGAAAAAGAGATTCAGAAAATTAGATGGAAGATTTCCGGGAAGGGAGGAGGGGGATGTAGGGCTTAAAAGTAATCCCGAGAAAGAGAGGATCCTAAAATTGCCGGATCTTCCCGTCTTATCAGGCAGCGAGGGCGATGAGGACATGAAAGATTAAACACGTCAGAGAGGGACTTACGACGCGGAGAAGGGCGAAAAGGAGCGGAAAAGTAATGTAAACGAAAAATATTAGCGAGAAAAGGCGAAAAAAATATGTGAAAAAAAAATAGAGAGTACTGTTGAAATTCATTAGGTAAAGATTTCATTCAAGGATAGATGGGGGAAAGTTGTTGAAAATGTAATGAAAACGAAAAATAATATTAATGCTAAAATTTACTAGGATGTATCTTATAATGGAATGTAAGAGAATGAATGCGCAAAAGTGAATAAATAGGGACCGCTTATGTAAGTAAGGAGAGAAAAAAAGTGAAAAGAAAAGAACAAAACGTAGACATAATAAAAAGATAACGAAGAAAAACACGTATATTTGAGTTCATTTCATTGACGGAAAGTAAGTCTAGTATAAGTTAAGGATATGCATTGACTAAAGAAGGAATTAAAGAGCAGTGAGAGAGGAAGTGCGTTAGATGATAAACAAAAACAATAGAGCAAGAAAATGAAGAAAAACAGAATTAAAACACTGAAGTAATTTAGAGAACCGCCAAAAGGAGAATGAAAACTATAATAAAAATAAAGAAAAAAAATAAAGAATCATAATACCGCGGAGAGATCAAAAGGATTCAGCAGGTCAGGACAAACAAAGGAGGGCATCAGCGGGATATTAAACGAGAATGCGAAGATGAAAATAAGAGAAACGGAGGTGGGTGAAGTGGAGGGGAGATTTATCAAAGGAGCAAGAGAGGGCCAAAGGGAGAGTCCATGCAGAAAGGAAACAATTAAAAGAAGGATTCAGGTCTGCCGGGAACAAGCAGGAAAAATATAAGAAGACAAGAGAATGTGCGGAGAAGCGAATGATTGCAGGAAAAAGAAAATAATGAGACAATTACGGAAAGACGAGAGAGAGAGAGAGAGAGAGAGAGAGAGAGAGAGAGAGAGAGAGAGAGAGAGAGAGAGAGAGAGAGAGAGAGAGAGAGAGAGAGAGAGAGAGAGAGAGAGAGAGAGATAGAGAGAGAGAGAGAGAGAGAGAGAGAGAGAGAGAGAGAGAGAGAGAGAGAGAGAGAGAGAGAGAGAGAGAGAGAGAGAGAGAGAGAGAGAGAGAGAGAGAGAGAGAGAGAGAGAGAGAGAGAGAGAGAGAGAGAGAGAGAGAGAGAGAGAGAGAGAGAGAGCAGTTTTAAACAAAAAAATAAGTGCAAAAACGTTATGAGAAGGTCGGGAACACTAAATAATCTATCTTCCTCTTTAATAGAAGTGAAAACGAAATTAAAGAAAAGAAATCAATAACGAATTTTACCGGGCAATCGGAAAAAAAGTGACAGCGGAAATCTACATAAAAAATAAAAATAAATCCTGTGCCAGTCGTTTTTTGGGGGTCTATAAATTTCAATGCTGATTTCCATACAACAGTATATAACATGAATTTGCACAAAACACCCAGAGCAATATGTAAATGAATTTGTGTGTGTGTTTGTGCATGTGACTGCGGGTAATTTAAACGGAAGGAAATTTAACAATGTTTGCAGTTCAGATCATGAGTTAAGGACGGTCCGATTGTGTTTGGTGTAGAGGAGAAGGAAGAGCCGTGTGATTTCGAATACTAAAAGATAGTCTGCTTGTAAATTAAACGAGGATTACAATGAATGATGTTTGCTGTTTACATTATGAATTTAGAACAGACCGAAAATGTATATATAATGGAGGAGATACAGTTGTGTAATGCCGACGCCTAAGGTTAGATGTTATGAAAGCTGTCTTGAGTTGTTATGTATGGCGACTTGTGCCCAATCGAAGAAGATGGGAATTTAAACAGGTGTGTACAGGTAAGCAGGTCCAGGTGACGAAAGAAAAGTGAGAAGAAGTGACGTGAGGTAAGGTGAGATAAAGGAGTGTGAGTTGCGAGAAAGTGAGATAAGGTGAGATAAAAAAAATGTGAGTTGCGAAAAAGTGAGATAAGGTGAGATAAGGGAAAGTAAGGTGCGAGGGCGTGAGGTGAGGTGAGAAAAATTGCGAGTTGGGAGAGATTGAGATGAGGTGAGATACGAGAGTGAGGTGAGGTGACATAAGGAAAGTTGAGATGCGAGAGAGTTAGACGAGGTATTAAGACGGTAAACTGTGAGAAAGTGAGGTGAGGCGACAAAACAAAGTGAGATGCGAGAGAGTGAATGAGGTGAAGTGAATAACAGTGAGAAACAATATGAAAGGAAGTGATATACAAGAAAACCCAGGTGCAGTGAGGCAAGGTGAAGGAGAAGTGTGTGGCAGCGAGGTGGAGGGCTGAAAGAGAAGGGTAGGCATTATGGAGCACGAGGGAATCAAGAGAGGAACAAGAGGGGAGCAAGAGAAGAGAGAGAGGAGGGAAGAGATGGGAAAAGGTAGGCGAGTGAGTTAGCGATGGAGTTAAAAAATAAAGGACAAGAAGGCAAGAGGCAAGAGGAGGAAGAAAAGGAAGGCGAGGGAAGTTATAAAAGAACCAATAACACACAAAGGAAGCAAAAAAACGATTGAGGGGAAGGAACAAAAGGGAAATAGGAGAATGAGGTACAGTCAAGGGAGGAAGTGAGATAATGAGGTAATAGGGTATAAAAAGAAAAGGAATAAGAGAGGAAAGAAAGAAAGGAGAAAAGACAGATGAGTTTGGACGAGACTAGAAGACAAGGGGCGATAAGATAATATTTCAAAAGAAGAAGATTGGTAGTAAAAGGTCAAAAGACGCACAGGAGGGGATTAGGGAGCATCGGAAACAAGTGAAGGTCAGCAAGAACAGGTAGAAAGGTGAGGCCAGGTGAGACGGTGAGCTAAGTTGATTGATTGCAGAGGCCGAGGCATGGAGGTGGAAAAAATGGGACACAGGTGAATATAGAAGAAAATGAGGGGAAAAAAGGAAAGAAAAGAACGAGGGAAGTGAGGAAGAATGAAATAGAAGGTAAAAGACAAGGTGATATGCTGAAAAGGTATTAGGAAAGATTGGTTGATAGAGTGGGGCAAGGGAGGATATAGGAAGATAAGGAGGTGAAACGGAGAGGAAGGAAAGTAGGAGAAGTGAAGTAAGATAAAAAGGGAAGGGAAACGATAAGGCGATGCGCTGAAAGGAAAAGGTATTACTGAAGAATGGTGGAAAAAGTGGGTCAGAGGTTACTGTTGAGAGACCAGGAAGAAAACGATGGAAAAATAGAGGAGAGTAGGACAGCAGACCCTTTTTGTATCTTCTTTTTCTGCCTGTAAGCTACCTTCTCTGCTGTAAAAAAGGAGTCAGAGAAAAGAAAGGCGAAGAGGTAGGATGTCGTAAAAAAGAAGCATTGATGAGAAGGAGTGGACATAATGTGACAAGAGGTAACCAGGTGATTGAGTTTGTGGACAGATGAGGGACAGAGGGAGAAAGAGAAAGGGGAATTAGAGGGGAATATAAATGGGCAGAGTAAGGAAAAAAGTGAAGAAGGGATAATGTGGTAGAGAAAAAAAGAGGCACTAGTGAGCAAAAGTATATGGGCAAGTGGAAACAGGTATGGAAGAGAAAGGAGAATTAAAAGGGAATGTAAAAAAAGGATAGGGTAAGGAGAAGAGTGAAGAGGGAGGACGTACTTGAAAAAAAAGACACTGGTGAGGAAAAGTGGAAATTATGTGACTAGAGGTAACCAGGTGAGTGAGTCTGGACAGGTGAAAAGAGAGAGAGAGAGAGAGAGAGAGAGAGAGAGAGAGAGAGAGAGAGAGAGAGAGAGAGAGAGAGAGAGAGAGAGAGAGAGAGAGAGAGAGAGAGAGAGAGAGAGAGAGAGAGAGAGAGAGAGAGAGAGAGAGAGAGAGAGAGAGAGAGAGAGAGAGAGAGAGAGAGAGAGAGAGAGAGAGAGAGAGAGAGAGAGAGAGAGAGAGAGAATTACCTGGTACAAGGGTGTCGAGGGTGTATGGCTTGTGTCTTTGCCCGTTGAGACCAGGCTGGGTGTGGGCGCTGGGGAACACTGGAAGGATACAACAACATCCACAAATACAACAACAACAACAACAAACAACAACCATGACAACAGGAACAAATACAACAACAATCATCATCAGCATCAGCATCACCACCACCACAGCAACATCGAAGAGGAGGAGGAAGAAAGAAGGAGGAAGAGATGAGGAAGAGAAGAGAAGGAGGAGGAAGAAGGAAGATCAGAAATACGATCGAAAGAATAAAAAAAAAGATAATAAAGAGAATGGAAAAAAAGGAGGAAAAGAAAATAGGAATAAAAAAAAAACAGGAATAAGAGGAAAAAATTGACACCAAGAAAGGAAAGAAAAAAAAAGAAAATTGAGGTCAAACTATTTATATGCGTGACACCTGGGGATGCTGGAGGAGGAGGAGAGGAGGGGGGGGAGGAGGAGGAGGAGGTGGAGGGGAGGAGGAAAGGGAAGGAGGAAGAGGGAGTGGGAAGGGGGAGGGGGAAGAGGAGGAAGAGGAGGAAGAGGGGAACAGTAGGAGAACGGAAAGAGAAGGAAGAGAAGAGATTGAACATGAATATAAACAAAAAGAAGACGAGGGCAAGAGGAGGGAGAGGAAGAAGAGCAGAAAAGGGATTGGAAGAAGGAGGAGAAAGAAAAGAGAAAAAAATAATAGGAAGAGGGGAACAGTAGTAGAGAGAGAAAGAAAACGCTAGGAAGAGGAGACATAAGGTAGAAACTATAAGAAGGACAGAGGAAAAAGCAAAACTCAGGGAGGCGAAAGATGGAGAAGAAGACAATAGGAGGAGAAGAGAAGGAGGAGAAAAAAGACAGAAGGAAAAGGAGAAGAAAGAGGAGGAGGAGGAGGAGGAGAGAGAGACCAATAGGGGGGGCAGAAGGAGGGGGAGGAGGGACGAGGAAAGAAGACAAATTGGATTGGAAGGAGACGCTGATCAGATTACCACAAGGGAATTTAATGAATGTTAATGGAGGGAGGAAAGTTAGGTGCATCAACCCCGCCTGTCACGACACGGACGAGGGGAATAACAAGGACACGGACGGAGAGACAAAGAACAAGAGAAAAAGAGAATGAGAGAAGAACAAGAAGAAGAAAGAGAGAGAGAGAAAGGAAGAGAGAAAAGAAGAGGACACGGAAAGAGGAATAGAACAAGAAAGGGAGGAGAGAGAGAGAAGAGAGAGAGAGAGAGAGAGAGAGAGAGAGAGAGAGAGAAGAGAGAGAGAGAGAGAGAGAGAGAGAGAGAGAGAAAGAGAGAGAGAGAGAGAGAGAGAGAGAGAGAGAGAGAGAGAAAGAGAGAGAGAGAGAGAGAGAGAGAGAGAGAGAGAGAGAGAGAGAGAGAGAGAGAGAGAGAGAGAGAGAGAGAGAGAGAGAGAGAGAGAGAGAGAGAGAGAGAGAGAGAGAGAGAGAGAGAGAGAGAGAGAGAGAGAGAGAGAGAGAGAGAGAGAGAGAGAGAGAGAGAGAGAGAGAGAGAGAGAGAGAGAGAGAGAGAGAGAGAGAGAGAGAGAGAGAGAGAGAGAGAGAGAGAGAGAGAGAGAGAGAGAGAGAGAGAGAGAGAGAGAGAGAGAGAGAGAGAGAGAGAGAGAGAGAGAGAGAGAGAGAGAGAGACCAAAAACAAGGAAGAAACCGAGAAATAAAGGGAGAAGGAAAAAGAAAAGAGGGGAAGGTCTGGGCTCATATAACATTCATCAAGCAAGGGATAGGACGAAGCAGAGAGATATGGGAGAAGGGAGAAGGGAGGGAGGGAGGTAAACACAGGCCATCATCATCATCACCATCATCACCAGCATCAACACCAGCGGGAAGGCAACAGTTAAAAGAATTCACATCCAGGAGACAAGGAACCTAAAAAAGGAACTATGACCAAAATATCTCGTCGGGGAGTCACTGGGAACACAAAGGGAATCAGAGGGAGACGGACGTGGATGTATATAAAAAAGAGAGAAGGACTGGAAAAGCTTTACTCTAGAACAGGCAAATAAGATGCCATGACGAGGGGTCTTTACTGTCATACTGTTGAGCAGCGCCACTAGAGGCAGCAAGGGAGGGGAGGGGAGGGGGGAGGGTGGGGAGGTGGGAAGGGGAAGTACATGATATACTTTACAGTCGGCAGTGGCGGGGAGGCTAGGCGGTCGTGGTCAAGAGAATAAAAGGTTGTGGCGCTACGGCTCTGTCCTAAGGTTGCACTGAGAGGGAGCCTGAACCTTTATATATCAGGGTCTGAGGACAGATAAACTCCTATGGTAATATTGAGGAGGATCCTGTGCCATTGATAAACATGGTCTGGGGACCGATGAACTCTACTCTCAGGCTCCTCATTGATATGCTCATTGAGGAACATTTTCCTGGATACATCCTGCCAATAATTGTCTCTTTCACTGTCCTCAGGTGGAAGCTAAGAGAAAAACTGCGTCTTTCTAAGAGACGGTCTTGCAAAAGGTATTATTTACACGCTAATTTGTTTATATGAGTCTAAGTGGAAAGTGCTTACTAAAAACACACTTTTAGATAATTATATAAACTATTTTCATCTGATAAGTCAGAAAAGGAAGTTGCATCTCTGTATATCATAAACTTGTTGTAGACACGTCTAGAGCTATGCCACAGCTGCTACCATGGAGGTTACTTGGGGAGTTAATAGTAGTGATGTAGTTTTTCTCAGTGCTAAAGTGAGACCAAGGTGAAAGTTACATCTTTGTAAATCCTGGTCTTACAGAAAGCAGCTGTTACATTTTAACCTCTCCTCGTGGAGGGCCTGAGGAAATATTTTGCAAGACTCATACCTGGCAGTAATGATATTGCCGCCTCCCCTAAAACATGGTAATATGTTTGGAAGTATATTTTTGTTCCTCTTGCAATTGATATTCGTAAGCCAGAATGCACGCAGCTTTGTAATGTTATTTAAAACATTTAACTGCGGTTAAGGTTTCATACTGAGCGGCACTAAACTATTATTCCAGAGATAAAAGAAACCTGATCTCAGGATAATACTTATGAATCATTGACCAATTATTCCAGCTCATGACGTGTATCAACTACATGAATTCCATTAACAAAGGTTTGAATGAGTGACATTTGAGATTCGCAATCTCCCATATATATATGAATGCCGCATAATGATTAGTCGTTAGTAAAACAACAAATGGAGGTCACCAGCAGCGTAGAGCCTCCGGAATTAATTGCAGCACACAACCCAAAACAAATAAAACCAAAAAAGGCAAATCATCAAACAGTCCTCTGAAGGCACTCCAGTCACCCAGACCAAGGATTAGACAAACACTGAACATAAATTTACTCTAAAACGCGATGGTTACACATTACACATCCCGAAGAGTGCTCCCTTTGGCTACCCTGGTTCAATATATGTTTTTACTTCACACACACACACACACACACACACACACACACACACACACACACATCGGAAAGGTATATAGCAATCAAACGTGTCCTGAAACTCTAATACAAGTTTCTTTTTCTGATAAAGATTAATCAGAAATTCTAAGATTGAACCAGAGTAGATATGAGAGAGAGAGAGAGAGAGAGAGAGAGAGAGAGAGAGAGAGAGAGAGAGAGAGAGAGAGAGAGAGAGAGAGAGAGAGAGAGAGAGAGAGAGAGAGAGAGAGCGATAGAGAGAGAGAGAGAGAGAGAGAGAGAGAGAGAGAGAGAGAGAGAGAGAGAGAGAGAGAGAGAGAGAGAGAGAGAGAGAGAGAGAGAGAGAGAGAGAGAGAGAGAGAGAGAGAGAGAGAGAGAGAGAGAGAGAGAGAGAGAGAGAGAGAGAGAGAGAGAGGCCCTCGCTGAATAACATGAACAAGTAGATTTAGAGGAAAGGAAAAGACAAAGGAAAAGATTAGGCAGAAAATGACAAGGCATCTAGCATTAATATTATATACAACAAACCCTAAATGTTAGTAAAAAAAAAATGCACTCACCTACCTAAAACCACCCAAACACACGCACACACGAACACACGGACATAAACACACATAGATAACCAACAAACACAGACAAACACACACACGCACAAACTGACACGCATAAAAAAAAACTAGATAAAAAGGGACAATACAGACTGTACAAACGATAGATAGAGAGAGAGAGAGAGAGAGAGAGAGAGAGAGAGAGAGAGAGAGAGAGAGAGAGAGAGAGAGAGAGAGAGAGAGAGAGAGAGAGAGAGAGAGAGAGAGAGAGAGAGAGAGAGAGAGAGAGAGAGAGAGAGAGAGAGAGAGAGAGAGAGAGAGAGAGAGAGAGAGAGAGAGAGAGAGAGAGAGAGAGAGAGAGAGAGAGAGAGAGAGAGAGAGAGAGAGAGAGAGAGAGAGAGAGAGAGAGAGAGAGAGAGAGAGAGAGAGAGAGAGAGAGAGAGAGAGAGAGAGAGAGCAGGTAGTTAATGAGGACCAAGGCAGGTGTGCTAGTGGCTAACCCTCGTCACTCAGGTCTTACGTACAACTGTTAAGGGACTCGCAGGACTGACTCGCTACGTCCTCGAAATGTTCTTCTGCAAAAAAAAGGTTGCGAGTGAAAAGAGTGTCGGGCGAGGGAGCTAAACAGGAGGGACTGAAAGGGAAAACAACACGTACTTAAAACACATGGTGGTGGTGGTGGTTGTTGTCTTGTTTGATTTAGGTTCTTTTCTCTCTGCTGCTAAAAGGTTTGGGAAATGTTGGAAAAAAAGGGAAGTGTAAGCAGGAAAAACCTCTGAAATGGAAAATCTGTCCCTGGCTCACATGCAGTTTCGTTCTAACATATAGGACAAAAAGAAAAGGGATAAGTTACCTTCTTAAAATGGTTCCTGTCTTAAGGTTTTTGGAGGAAAAAGTGAATGAGTGGAGGGAAGGAAACTTGCTTAGAAATCCACGCAAAAATTTACGTTTTTGTGGATTACAAAACAGGAGAAAAAAGGGTTATCAACTCATATAGTTTAAGGCCATCAATATACATCAATGGGTCTTTTATAGAGGTATCTAGCACAGCCAGTACACACATTCGCACACATGTACACATTTTGCATACACCAATACACCCAAAAAATAAATAAAAAACGTTGAGCTACAAAAAGTATTACTCAAAATCAGAATCACACACGAATACACTCATTCTGGTACTGTCAAAGCTTTAGCAGTTGTGGAAAAAGGTTTCAACACTGAAAATATTGACAGCCATGATAAATGAATGGCGTTTCAGAGGAAATTGAGGAAAAAAAAAAGGCAAAACCATTAAGAAGAAGGGACAGGAAACAGCGACTAAGCAACAGCAGCAGGAACAGCAACACACTGCAGGCGCAACACACACACACACACACACACACACACACACACACACACACACACACACACACACACACACACACATACACACACGCACACACACACTCACACACACACTCACTCACCATCTCGCAACCCTGAAAGAAATAAAGAAATATTTAGACTGCCATAACTCCTGAAGAAAAGGGAGAAAAAAGGAAGAGGAGAACATCAAAGGGATAAAAAAAGATCTACTGGAAGAGGGGGAAGAAGGCCCCTGGGATGAAAGGGTGGAGAGAGAAAAAAAATGAGAGGGCACAAAGAAAAGAATTTGAGGCAAGAAAATAAGGAATACGTGAGTGAAGGAAGAGATAAAAGGAAAGACGGAGAGGTGAAACAAGGAGAGTGGAAGAGGAAATGGAGGAAGAGTATAGAGAAGGTGGAGGCGAGAGGAGCGGATTGCGAAACAGAAAGAAAGTGAGGTGAAAGAAGCCTGAGGAGGAGGAGCAAGAGAATGAAAAAAAAAGATGATAAAGGGCAAAAAAGAGAACAGGGGTGAGGTGCACGGAATAAGAAAGAGGCCGGGAGAAAGATGAAAACAAGACGGGAGAAAATGGAAGGAGTAAAAAGAAAACGGTAATGAAGTAAAGGGAGATGAGGAAAAGAGGAGAAAGAAGGAAAAGTGAAGGAGAAAGAAGAAGGATGAGAACCAGACGAAGATGAGGATAAAGATGGAAACGTAACAAAGAAGGAAGAGTAAGAAAGCACATTGGGAAGCCGGTGGAGATGATGAGAAGCAAAGTTGCCAGATTGTCTTACTCAGCCTCTTATATTTACCGACTTCCGACCCAAAAACTGTCTCGTGGACCCCAATAAGGAGATTCACTTATAATTATCGTTAAAATAGTTAATTCCTGGTGCTTCTAGGCAATAGTTAGGCGTCAGAAACCGGTAAATACTATGCTCTGAGTACGACAATCTGGCAACGGTGATGAGAAGGAGGAAAGGTGAAAGAATGAAGAAAGAATTTGGGAAGAATGTAGAAGGAAAAGGAATATAAGGAAGGAAGAAGATGAAAATAAGAATAAAAAAGGAAAAAGGAAAGTGAAGTAGGAATTTAGGTGAGGACGTGAAACTGGAGAGAAGAAAATAAAAAAGGAAACATGGGAAGAATGCAGGAGGAAGAAGAAAAAGTAAGAAAGCAGAAAAATAGGAGAAAATGTTTGGAATGATGAGGGAAAAGACAGAGGTAAGGATGTAGATGAGGCTGAGAAGGCATGGAAAAAGGGAACAAAAACAGGGAAAGAACAAAACTTACAAATCACAAATTATGAAAAGGGAAAAAAATGAAAATGAGGTGAACAACTAAGGTAAAGAAACAAACGAAACTACAGAAAAGGAAGGAGAAAAAAGAACAAAGGAACAAGAACAGGGGGGAAAGGCCAGTTTATTGTGTTACGTACTGGTGGAGATGGTGGCGGAGCGTGACGGGAACTCTCGGGGTGTGTGCGTGATGCGGTTGTGGCTGATGGCGTCCAGCGAGGTGGCGGACCGCATGTTGGCCCTCGTCCGCCCGCCGCCGCCACCGCCCTCGCCCTCCTCGGCAAGGGACCCGACCTGAGGATGCGGGGAAAGGGTAAATAAAAGCTTATTCTAAAAAGGAAAAAATCTAGTACGAAAGGCGCATATAAGGATTGATTGGCGAATATAGATTACGACTAAATAGGAAAAAAAAAATCTAGTATGAAAGACGCATATAAGGATTGACTGGCGAATATAGATTAGGACCAATTAGGAAAAAAATCTAGTATGAAAGACGCATATAAGGATTGACTGGCGAATATAGATTAGGACCAAATAGGAAAAAAAGTCTAGTATGAAAGACGCATATAAGGATTGACTGGCGAATATAGATTAGGACCAAATAGGAAAAAAATCTAGTATGAAAGACGCATATAAGGATTGACTGGCGAATATAGAATAGGACCAATTAGGAAAAAAATCTAGTATGAAAGACGCATATAAGGATTGACTGGCGAATACAGATAAATACCAAATAAATAGATGTTGAAATTACTGCATACATAACATCGGAGTAATGACTAAATAAGAAAATAACGCAAATAGTATGATTAAAGCATGTGTAGTATGAATGACGCATATAAAAGATACTGATAAGAGATTGAAAATTAAATTGAAATATATGAATAATGAAGTGAACACATGAACACCGGACGGATGATGATACAGGGACTTGGAGATACATGGACAACACCGAACAAACTACAAAACTAACACAAACTAACACGAATGGCAAAGACTGATAGATGCTGAGTCAAAGCTATAACACACATGCACACAAAACACATGGAAAAGAGAAAGGAAAACACAACATAAACATGAAAGAGATATAACTAAACAAGAGGATAGACATTATAGGAAACAAGATAAAACAAATTACCAAGAAACACAACAACCTGAAACATCTGGGTAGAGAAACACATTACAAAAACACGACAAAAATCACTGAATAAAAACGATAAAGACAAATCACGGCTCTTCCATCGACCCATAAAGCCCCATAAGGAAGCCCAGGAGCATAAGGCACATTGGGGATAACGAGACAAACGCCGATCCACGAAGATTCACGAGTTCCCCCCCGAAGCGCCGCCACGGACCATCTTCTACGGACACACAAACATGCAAATAGACCAATAAAACCTCATAACCCATTCCGGAGGTGCCTAAACCGACATAAAACACCCGAAATCACAGTTATGACCAGAAAAACACGTATGGGAAGCTATAAAGAGCCAATAAACACGCATCTTCCCGTTTTTTTATGTTTTCTTTTTCCCGTTTTCTTCTTCGCGGTTGAGGGGATACAGAGGTCGATTGAGAGGTAAAAAAGGAGAGTGGGAGGGGCGCTGAGTCGGGTCTTGGCGGTCTAAAGAGACACTAATTGGGTAACAGGCAAGGCGATGTTGATTTATGAGGGAAGAAAAAAATAATGGCCAGGTTGATGGAGACAAGGCGAGGGAGGAGATACGACCGTTTGTTTGTTTGTTTGTTTGCTCTTGCTTGGCTTGACGGTCTGATTATTTTTACATTTAACTTTATTGCATTTCTATATTATTTTTATCGTTTTCATTTTTTTCATATTTTGTTTATTGTATTTTTTTGTCTACTTTTTTTACTTTGACTTGGTGGGATATAAAGCAAATGAGGAAAAGTAAAACGAGCAAAAATAAAAGGCAAACAAATGAGAAGAAGGAGATAAAAAAATAATAAAATGAGAAGGAAAGAATTGGAGAAGAAATAATAAATAAGTAATGATGACGATCAATAAAGGGAAAAACTAATAATGGGAAAATAGGAAGAGGAGGAGGAGGAGGGATAAACGGATGATGTTATCGCTAGGTCAGGAAAATAAATATCCGATAGACAGGGAGGAGGAGGAGGAGGAGGACGACGAGGAGGAGGAGGAGGAGGAGGAGGGGAAGGAAGAGGAGGGTGACTCGGATAAAGGATCGCTGCCGTCAAAGATAGAAGAAATTTATCTATCTGGCGCGTGAAATATGTCTCGGCCTGGCAAAACTCTCCCTTCCCTGCGCTAGATTGTATTATTCACATTATTTATTGCTTCTCCATCCACTAACCAGGAGTCGATGTTCTATAGAGTTGTGAATATTGGTTTTGTCTAGACAGTTACGTTATCCACCGGCAGTTTTTTTTTTCTTTTTCGTGGTCTTTTCAGTTTTACTTTGGTTTAGCCTTCTTCTAGCTAACCCTTTGACTGCGGATTTCCTACTTGAAGACCTCACCAAGCTACAGGAATGGAACAAAAAGTGGCTGCTACAATTCAATGAAGAAACAATGTAAAGTCCTGCACCTTGGGAGGGGATATCCAGCATACCAGTACCACATGGGAAACACTCCACTATCCACCACAGAGGCAGAGAAAGACCTGGGACTGTATGTGTTACCAGGCTACCAGTGAAGGCGAAATCCGTGCCAATCGCAGCGGACGGGTTAATACAGAAACGCTTGCGCTTAAGAATTGTGAATATTAGTTTGTCTAGACTGTTACGTCATCCAGCGGCAATTTCCTTCTCTTCGTTTTCTTTTTTCTTTTTTATTTAGTTTGTTTGTTTTGGTGTAGCTTTCCTCTGGTTTTAATAAAGAGTCAATGGTATTGTCTATAATGCTTTGTCTAGACGGTTACATCATCTAGCAGCTGTTTCCTTCTTTTCGTCATTTTTTTTTTTGTGTGTGTGTGTAGCCTTCCTCTGATATTATCATAAAAAAAATCGATGCAGTTGTGAATATTAGGTTGTCTAGGCGGTTACATCATCTCCCGGGTGCTGGTGTTTTTTTTTAAATTTCTTTTTAAGCTCTCTCCTGTTTACTTTAACATCCTGAACTATCGGAGCTTTTAGAATAGGAATGAAAAATACATACATATAGAAAACTTTGCATTTAACGACACTTTCCTTACCGAGTTCAATAATAATAATAAGAAACTCATCTCAACATTTTCAGATCTCCAAATAATAGTGAGGCAGAAAGGTATTTTGAGGTAATTATCTTATCCTCTATTACCCCAGAAAGTGATTCGCAACTGCCGCTTACGCCTGAAA
Source organism: Eriocheir sinensis (assembly GCF_024679095.1). Lineage (NCBI taxonomy): Eukaryota > Metazoa > Arthropoda > Malacostraca > Decapoda > Varunidae > Eriocheir > Eriocheir sinensis. The sequence goes on along the minus strand of NC_066526.1, from coordinate 3,403,635 downwards.
ATGGCTCTTAAGGCGCCGTTTAACACACACACACACACACACACACACACACACACACACACACACACACAGAATAACACTGCCTTGCCCTCGTTTTCGTCCTCCAAGCAGCTCAATGAAGTCATATATTCACAAAGGTTCTTACACCGTCAGTCACGCGTTCTGTCGATGCCGCCAATATTTATCCAAGCAATAAATCTACTCGACCATTCTCCCCCTGCACCCTACCCCAGCAAGGCTCTCTCCCCCCCTTCCAACCCCAGTTTCCCCTGTTTTCCTTGCCTCATATCGCCAATTCCTATTTTTCCTTTCCCTGGTGTGTCTCAATTCCGAAGTGTTCCTCTAGATTCTTATCCTTCCGCATCAGTTCCCTTTATCTACCTTAGATGCGTCATTTAAGCCTCAGTATCTATTTATTTAACCCATAATTCCTCTTCCTTCCCCTCTCCATCTTTCCCATTCCTTTTCGTCCACTCACTTTCATCAGTTTCCATCAAATCCACCTTTTCCATTCCCCGCGGCTCATCTTTCCCATTTCACCCAATCAACTGTTCTTCAACTTTTTCTGTCTTCCTGTCCTTTTTTCTCCACAATGTCGGTCTCCCTTTCTCTCTCTCGTAAACCCCAGTATCCCTGTTCTCACATTCATGTCCCAATTATTCAACTCCCTACTTCTCTTGCTATCCTATGTTCACTACCTCAGTCGTATTTCATGCAACCCAATCCTACCTTGCTACCCTAATCCCTTTCCACCCTTTTCTCCTCCTCTTCCCCAACCCTTCATCTATCCACCTAAACCCTACTCTCTCCACCCCACTCCTTTCCCTCCACCTAACCCTATTTCCACCCTGTCCCAGAAGTGAATGGCCCAGTGCTCAACAATCCACCATTCTTGACGCCACGTGGCCTATGGAAAGTAGGTGTGGATGGGAGGGAGGGGAGGGAAGGGTCGTCTGGGCCTAGGAAATAAGACAAAAGACCTGGACGTCCTCCTTTACCAGCCCATCCGGTCAGGGCGAGGCATGAATGTCAAATACTTTTCTTCTGTGATCTCTTTTTTCTGTAGAATATGTAAAAGTCGAAAAACTGTACGAGGATAGACTACGAGAGAAAAGATGATTTAAAGCATGAAATAAAACATAAGAACATAAGAAGGTAAGGATATAGCGGTTAGTTACTTGAATGAAGAACACCGAGAAGAAGGGAGTGCAAGCTTTAAAAATAAATAGAAATCAGAGAACGAATAAAAAACAACACATAGAAGCCAACTACATGGATGAGGACCACCAAGAACAAAGTCTACAGGAGTGTCAGCAGGGGCAGGAGGGGCATGAACCCACCCTTTCCGAGGTCTTGGAGGCCGTGGTGGCTTCAGAGTCCTTCCTTGAGGCCGCCGAGTCCTTCCGCCGCCAGATAGGCAGCGAGGTCTTGCGGTCCTCGAAGAAGGCGGCAAGCGACGGGCGGCTCACCTGGAGGGCGTCGATGGCAGACTGAGATGAAGTGAAAGTGGTGCATATTAATGAGGGAGACAGGTGCAAGGCGGGGGCAGGTAGAGGAGATGAGGTGAAAGTGCTGGAACTTAGGTGAAGGCGGTGACAGGTAGAGATGAAGTGAAAGTGAAACAGGTGCAAGACGGGGACAGGTAGAGAAGAAGAGGTGAAAGTGTTAGAAGTGAAGAGACAGGTGTAGGCGGTGACAGCTAGAGATGAGGTGAATGTGTTAGTGAGTGAGACAGGTGCAAGACGACTGGTGACTGAGATGAGATGACAAAGCATGAATGAATGCTGCCAGATACTAAAGAAAAAAAAACAGCATGTAAAATTCGTAAAAGAAGAAAAAAAAATAAGATGGCTAAATGGCAGACTAAAAAAAAAAAACTAAAACTAGCGAGGCAAAACGCACTTCAAAATTGGCACAAAAAAATGACAAATAGCAACAGAATAAGAAACTAACGCAAAACTTAAAGGACAAACAAAATGGAGCTAAAAAAAAAACGTACCTCATCAAAATATCGAAACAACTACGAGAGTACAATCACAACTTTTCGAGGCACGTGTTCCGCGGCGATTGTCGAGTCTTACGTAAAGTTTAAGGGAAAATTTTGGGGAAAGTTTTAAGGGAAAGTTTTATCGCCTTCGTTGTAAATGTAGAGAACAAACATCGTCGGCAGGGAACAAGAATGGGCGACGGAGATAGGAAGAGGATAGGACACACGCTCTCTCTCTCTCTCTCTCTCTCTCTCTCTCTCTCTCTCTCTCTCTCTCTCTCTGTTCCCCTCGCTCCCTCCCTTTCCTTCCTTCCCTTCCTCCTCCCCTCCCTTCCTCTCTCCCTTCCTTCCTCCTCCCCCCCTCACCTTCTTATCACTAGGCGCTGAGACGATAAGGGTGGCAGGGGTAGCAGTGCTTGGTGGGCCAGGCTGGTCCGAGGCGCCGCTAGGGGTAGGAAGTGACCCTCTTCCTCCTCCTCTTCCTTCTCCTCCTCCTCCTCCAGGCTGGTACGAAGCAGGCCGGGGTGTGAGCCTGAAGGAGGAGGAGGCCGGCCCGCCCTCTCCCACACCAACACCGTCTGGGGGGGACCTGGTGGTCGTGATGGTGGTGGCGGCGTGGGGCGGGAAGGTCGTGAGCTCGGACAGGTCGCCAAGAAGAGGGTCGGTTTGCTCGCTCTCCTTGATCTCCCTGGAACACGAGAAGGTCATAATGTTAAAAGGATGTATGGATGCAGTAAATGTTAGATGTAAGTTTGTATATAGCTGATTGAAATGAGAAGAAAACACAGAAAAGGAGTTATCGCTTGTTAATATTTGCTCTCCCTAACCTCCCTGGAACACGAGGAGGTCATATGTTAAAAGGATGTATGAATGCAGTAAATGTTAGATGTTAGTATATGGCTGATTGAAATGAGAAAAACACACAGAAAAAGGAGTTATCGCGTGTTAATATTCGCTCTCCTTCACATCTCTGGAACACGAGGAGGTCATATGTTAAAAGGATGTATGAATGCAGTAAATGTTAAATGTAAGTTAGTATATGATTGATTGAAATGAGAAGAAAAACACAAAAAAAGTTATCGCTTGTTAATATTCGCTCTCCCTGACCTCTCTGGAACACGAAGGTCACGCAGGCAGTAAATGTTAGAGATATGATTGGCTGACTGAAATGATGACACTATAAAGAAAATAATACCCCTAGATGGTCACTCTCCTTGACCTCTCTGGAAAACGAGAAAGGTCATGTATTTAAGGAGGTATGGAGAGAGTAAATATAAGTAAATGGATGATTGGAATGGGAAAAAAAAGTGAAAGAAATATTGTTTGTGGTTACTTTACTTAATCTGTGCTAGACGAGGAAGGGAAGGGGGGACGCGATGTATGAGGGTGGTTAATGTTAGCAAATGGCGGAATGGTATGAAAACCCCCCACTAAAATTATGATAATGTGGCGCAATGCTCGCTCTCCTTGACCTCACTAGAACACGGGAAAGGTCATATGTTAAAAGGATGTACGGCAGCAGTAAATGTTCGATGTAGTAGTATATGGCTGACTGGAATGAAAGAAAACACTACGAGTAAAACGAAGAAAATATTGTTGGTAGGTAACTTTTCTTGACCTCTATGAAAAACGAGGGAGGTCATACGTGAAGAGGATGTATAGAGGGAGTAAAAGATCGATGTAAGTTAGTAAATTAATGATTGGAATGAAAAATATAAAGACACTAAAGATATCGTTTTTTAATGTTCTCTTTGTCATCAGTGAAACACGAGGTTACGAGTTAAAGGGATGTATAAAGGAAGTAAACGTCAGATGAAGGTTAGTAAATGGCTGACTGGAATGAAGAAAAAATGGTGGAAATATCGTTAATTGTATAAGAAGTCAACAATCGCCATATTTCTGTTGGAGTATTACCTATAAATGTTTGATGAAGGATAGCAAATGGCGTTATGAAATGTGAAAATATCGCTAAATTGTATAAGACGTTAACAATCGCCATATTTCTCTTTGAGTATTACCTATAAATGTTTGATGAAGGATAGGAAATGGCGTTATGAAATGTAAAAATATCGCTAAATTGTATAAGACGTTAACAATCGCCATATTTCTCTTTGAGTATTACCTATAAATGTTTGATGAAGGATAGGAAATGGCGTTATGAAATGTGAAAATATCGTTCGTGAATTAAAAAGAGAAAGTAATCACGACATATCTAACTATTTGAGTATCGTGACGTTACTACAATGAAAGGTAACAATTATACCACCACGTTTAACAACAAGTGGAGGAACTGAAAACAATAATGTATGAGAGAAAATGGCTGCATTCCTCTCCCTCCGAAGAAAAGAGATTACCCTTCAATTCTAAAGCATGAAGAGGTGAAACAATAGACATTAAAGCGAACACTTGACACATAATAAACTACTCAGAGAAAATATATAGAGCAGAACTATCCTTTTTTTTCTTTTTAGTGTTCCAGCATTATTTCACTTCTCTGAAACATACGAGTAATACTATCCTCCATTAACCACGCTCTGTAAATATGTGTGTGTGTGTGTGTGTGTTTGGGGGGAGAGAGAGAGAGAGAGAGAGAGAGAGAGAGAGAGAGAGAGAGAGAGAGAGAGAGAGAGAGAGAGAGAGAGAGAGAGAGAGAGAGAGAGAGAGAGAGAGAGAGAGAGAGAGAGAGAGAGAGAGAGAGAGAGAGAGAGAGAGAGAGAGAGAGAGAGAGAGAGAGAGAGAGAGAGAGAGAGAGAGGGGGGGGGGGGGGGCCAACACAAAAACAGACAGACAGAGAGACAGACAGAGAGACTGAACGAACTTTAAAAGGGTGTGCCGAGAAGGCGATGAATGTCAGTAAGGGGCTACATGAAAATGGACACCTAGACAAATAATAATAAGTAGCAAGGTAATGACAATAACATTCAAGACAAGAGCTAACAGGTGTGGGAGATAAACTGGAATCATGAAAACTTCAAACAGAGCAATACAAAACGAAGGATAAACGAATTTCTGAAATGTGTTTCTAATGGGAAGTTATTCATGAAGTTATTCATTTAAAAAAATCAAGCCGAGAAATTTAGTTTTTGTTGCAGAAACTAATTAGTGATTGAATATTGACAAAAAAAGAGAATGATGGAACGTAAACAAATATTAAGGCATATGAAGGATGAGCCGTGATAAAAGTGAAGAAAAGAGGAAGGATGCAGCGTGGGAACAGGGAGATTAGAGAAAGGATAGGAGAGACGAGTAAGATGAAGAGGAAACAGGAAAACTGAAGAAGTGGAAACTGAAAAATGTTCGGAAAAGCTACGGAAAGAAAATAAAAAAAGGTAAATGACAATGGAGGGGAAAACGAGGACAAAATTTGAAAGTAACATGATTACTGAAAAAATAACTTACATAAAAGCATTCATTACATAAACGTATACACACATTTTTTGTGACCTCTCTGAAAGGCACGATTAAACACTAAATGCATAAAATAGGCAAAGTTCATATATGATTTAAACAATTATAATCATCGATAATGGGGCACAAAAATGAATGCAGTACACAATCCACTTTCCCTCCTATCACACACACATTCGGTCACACGCACAAGAATCTAAAATATCGAAATGAGAGAAGAGAATTACTGGCGAGTGAAACAGGTGAGCCAATGGGATGCATTAATTAACTTCCCGAATTCGTCAGCCCGCCATACTAGTGCTCGTGGCCACGCTAAACAAATCACGACTTGGAGATCACCACTCAAATATCTATCACAACCACCACCACCATCACCACCACCACCTCTAACACCTCCACCACTATCACCACAACCACCACCACCACCACCACCTCTAACACCTACACGACCATCACCACCACCACCTCTAACACCTCCACCACTATTACCACCACCACCACCAACAACAACAACAACAGCAACCCCTCTCCACAACCACCACCTCCACTATCACCGCTAACCATCAACAAAAAACACCACCACCGCTAACAACAACAACCCCTGTCCACCACCACCTCCACCACCACCACCATCACCATAACCACAACCACCGCCACTATTACCACCACCACTAAGAACAACCCCTGTCCACCATCATGACCACCACCACTATCACCCCCTACCACCACCAACTAAAAACACCTCCACCACCACCACCGACAGCGCCACCTCCACCAACCCCCACGAGCACAACCCATACCCAAACCATCAACACCATCGCCACCACTTCCACCGCCACCCATGCCACCACCACCGCCACCCCATGGATACCACCTCCACCACCGCCACCGCCATTTTCCATGCATACCGGGCACGCAGCAACGGGGCTTCAGTGTAACCTGGTAATGGCCGCACAGACCGACTCTCCACAACAGCAATACAGTAAAATATTATTCTACATAGCAAAAAATGAGGCTGTACAAATTTGAAAACTTTTTTAATTAAACAGGAAATGTAATCCTCTTAACAACAACGAAACTAGAATTGTTATACCAAATTGAGATTAAAATTTCAATAAATCGCCGTAAAAAAAATAAGATTGATGAACTCTACTAGAAAAACAAGAATGATAATAAAATGACAATAATAACTATAGTATATAATAATAATAATGAAAAAAATATACTACTACTACTACTGCTAATAATAATAATAATAATAATAATAATAATAATAATAATAATAATAATAATAATAATAATAATAATAATAATAATAATAATAATAATAATAATAAAAAAAAAATAATAATAATAATAATAATAATAATAATAATAATAATAATAATAATAATAATAATAATAATAATAATAATAATAATAATAATAATAATAATAATAATAATAATAATAATAATAATAATAAAATACTACTGACAGGCACTAATGAAACTGTAATAATTAAAACGGAGATTGGAAGAGATGCCACACAAAAGTTAATAATGATAATAATAATGTTCCCGCACACAACAACCTCGACCGACTTAAACAAGCACGCACACACACACACACACACACACACACACACACACACACACACACACACACACACACACACACACACGTGCGGAGAGGCGGCGACGCACTGCTAATGAAGATGGAGTCTGGTAGGAGGGCGGAGGCTGAGAGGCAGGCCGGATGATGAGGCAGGGAGGGAGTGAGGCAGGAGAGTGAGGCAGGGCTAGGGAAGCAGAGGAAGGAGAGCTCATGGTAAGGGAAAGACGGGAGAGCGAGGCAGGGTAGAGGTAAAGCAATGGAGAAGGACGAAGTGTGGCTATTGTGTGAGGCAGATAAGTGAGCCAAAGAGAAACGTTATATGCAAGGTGAAAGGGCAAAGAATTGGTGTATGGCAGGACTACAATGGGACCTATGATAAAATTAAACCAGGGGAAATGATAGTACCTGGAAGCAGCACAAGGAAAAAATATTAAAACAATAAAACCCGCTGAATACTGCTCCTATAAAAGAGAATAGAAAGTGAGAAGGAGAAACCCTGTGGAGTAAAGAGAAGAGAATGAACAGAGAGAAAACGAAAGAGACAGGAACAGGTATCGTGGTATTGTGAGAGAGGGAGGGAAGGGAAACTATGGAAAAGAGCAACAGAGGTTAGGTGAGACGCAGAGAGTGAACCATCAGGCAGATAAAAGCATGGGTGTTGTGGGAGACGCGATATTGAGAAGCAGAAAGGCAAGGAAATATATGGAAATGGAGGAAGAGAAGTTAGGCAATGTGCAGAAAGTGATTCATTAGGCACGTAAAAGGAATGGTAATTGGAGGATGCGATATCTTGAGTCAGAGAAGCAAGAAGAGGTATGGACAGGATGCACCAAGGGGAAGAATGGAAAGGATGCTGTAAGGAGAGATATGGAAAGGCTGCAGTAGGGCGAGGTATGTAAAGGGTGGATCAGCGGTTTAGGTGAGGAGCAGACTGTGAAGCATTAGGGACGTAAAAGCAAGGGAGTTGAGGGACGCCGTGTAAGGTAATTCATGAAGACTGTGAGGCAAGAGGGAATGATGGGATGAAAATATATATAAAGGCAGAGGAAGGATGAGCCACGATAGGAGTGAAGCAAAGAGGAAGGATGCGTGGCGGGATCAGGAAGGTTCGGGAGAGGATAAAAGCGGCGAGCAAGATGAAGAGGAAAGAGGAAAACTGAAGAAGAGGAAATTTGAGACATGGGTAGGAAAGCTAAGGAAAGTAAACAAAAAATTAAGAAGGGAAAATGTGGTAACGGACGTGAAAAGTGAAAAAAAATAAACGGAGAAGTATAGAAAGAAAATAGAGACAAGGAAGTTGGGACAGATAGTGTAGTGAGGAACGTGAGAAGTGAAAAAAAAAGGAACGGGGAAGCATAGATAGAAAATAGAGCAGAGGGATGAAGGATGATAATAGAGAAGAAAGCAGGGAAAAAGAGAGAAAGTGAAGGTAAAGCAGGGAGATGAAAGAGAAAGGTAGAGGAAAAAAGGGAAGGAAAATGTGGTAAAGTGAAGAAAGAGCAGAAAGGATGAAGCTGTAGAAAAAATATATAGGGATTAGAACGCGGAGAAACAGAAAACAAAGAGGAGACGATGAAGGAGGAGCGAGGAGGAGGCAGGGGCAGGAAAGAGGTGCAGAGCGAGGCAGGAGCAGGACTAGACAGGTGTAGGGAGAGGCAGGTGCAGGGAGAGACAGGGGCAGGGTAAAGGATACACTAATGCAATTAATTAGGTAAAATTTCACAGCCATGGAAATAAGTTGGAAAAATTAGAAACATGAGATGCGTCTTTTTGAAACGGGGATTCATAAATATCATTCACATATTATATTAAAATTGTAATATCACTTTCAAGGACAACATGACACACACAACGAGGGAATGAGAAATAATGTATATGTAATGACTACCCAGCTTTTACTGCCCTTGTGTGAAGAGAGTAATAAAAAAATGGTAAAATAATTATCAAACAGAGTGTAGGTATAGAAGTCATAAAACTTTAAAAACTGTACAAGCCGGAAATTGCAGTAAAATTCAAGAACAACAAAAACACAATCTAATGGGAACAACGCGTGAAAAAAATCATATTTGTGGGTATAAGATGACGAACTTTTGACTGAACGCATAATAAAAGAAAAAAATCATATTTGTGGGTATAAGATGACGAACTTTTGACTGAACGCATAATAAAAGAAAAAAATCTTTTTTTATTTTTTATTTTTTTTACGTTGTTGCCTATTGCGCCGGTAGGCATCTTCCCGGTGCGGCCTGATGGTCGGCCCAAGGCTTCTTCCAGGTGGGGCCTGATGGTCGGCCCAGCCCGTTCTTGCGCAGGCGAGTGTTTATAGTGGCGCCATCTTGCATTGGCTCATGCTGCCCCCCGGAACTCGTTCTTGATTCGCTTGGACGGCTTCCTCTAGAGTCCGGGTTGATAGGTGGTCTTCAGGACAGCATGTGGGTAGTTTTAAGCCACTCGGCGGTGACTGAAAAATCCGTGTGGTAGCGTGGGGATTCGAACCCGCGTCGTCCATCATGCGGTGAATGTGGGCCCAGTACGCTACCACCTACGCCACCGCCTGGGTATAAGATGACGAACTTTAGACTGAACGCATAATAAAAGAAAAAAATCCAGCCAGAGATGACACTACTAAAGGTTATTTGCAAGCTGAGGATACGAGGAGCAAAATAATTATACCGTAGATGAGAGAAAAGCTGAGACAAAAATAAGAAAAACAACAAAACAGAAATAAAAATACAGATACATAAATAGCAAAATATAAGTAAAAATGTGAAAACAATAAATGCAAGTGTTAAGAAATATACTGTGTGAAATATTAGAAGACTGCAAATACTGGGAATCATGCAAACTTTCAAGGCGCAGTAATGAACGTAATGCAGAAAGGCGCACGTGTTACAGGAGACAAAGGATGAGAACCAGAGCAGAATACATCAACACACGCAGTTACATATTCATTAAACTCATGCAAAACAGTAAAAGATCTCATAGAACTATTAACTAATGAATACAGGTGGCACGTGCAGGAACTAAAGAGGTATACGGAAAAAAGACAAAAGAAAATACTGACAAATATATAAACGAACACACACACACACACACACACACACACACACACACACACACACACGACACAAAGCAAAGCCGCAGTATTGCAACCCTTCGATTCTTCCACAAATATATTTCAACACTTGGCAGCGAAACACACTCACAACACTCATCTTGCCAATCTACGTTCATATGTTAATTGGACAAACACATTCTCTCTCTCTCTCAGCTTTCGTTCTCTATTTCTCTCTCCCTTTTCTTCCATCAATTCACACGTTTCTTCTTTATTTTCTCTCGTATGGTTCAATATTCTCGTTTTCCTTTCTCCTCTTTCCTATTTCAATTCTTTTCTCATTTCTTTATCTTCCTTTGTTTCTCTTCACTGCTCCCTTTCCTCTGTTTCTTTTTTGTTCTTTTGCTCACACTCATCTTTTGTTTTCCACTCACATTCACTCTCATATTTTCTTTTCAATTTCTCCCTCATTTTCTTCTCTTTCCTGCTTTCACCAACTTGTTCTTTATTTTCTTCCTCGTTTTCGTTTTCCTTTCACTTTCACATCTGTCTTTTCTGTTCTTTTTTTATTCCCTCATTTTCTTCGTTTCACTTCACTGTCCCCTTCTTTCTGTTTATCTCTCTCTCTCTCTCTCTCTCTCTCTCTCTCTCTCTCTCTCTCTCTCTCTTACTTTTTTTTTCCATTCCTCCCTCTTTTTTTCTTCTTTTCTTACATCCATTCACCAACTTATTCTTTATATTCTTCTTCATGTGGTTATATTTCATCTTCTCTTATTTCCCATCATTCTGTTCCCTGTTCTTTTATCATACCTTCATCGCCCTCTTTTTTTCTCCTCACTGCTCCCTTCCTAATGTTTCTTTAATATTCCTCACATTCAGCTACTGCTTTTTCTTTTTATTTACTCTCTCTCTCTCATTTCTTTCCATTCTTTCCCTCTTTTCCATTCACCAGTTTATTCTTTATTTTCTTCATCGTGTGCTTTGATTTACTCCTTTTTTCTTTCTTATCCATTTTTTCTCAATTTTTTTCTCATTCCTTCTTCTCCCTTCCCTCTCGTTAGTGTTCCCTTCCTCCTGCTTTATTTTTCTCAAACATTCACTGCGTCCCACTTATATATATACTCTCTCTCTCTCTCTCTCTCTCTCTCTCACACACACACACACACTAGGAAAATCACTACAGTCACACGCTTTGTCATTTCCTGGAACTTGCCCTTCGCAGCAACAGTCTGGTCGAAGCAATTTTTATTTTCTCGTTGGCTTTCCCATCGGCGAGAGAGAGAGAGAGAGAGAGAGAGAGAGAGAGAGAGAGAGAGAGAGAGAGAGAGAGAGAGAGAGAGAGAGAGAGAGAGAGAGAGAGAGAGAGAGAGAGAGAGAGAGAGAGAGAGAGAGAGAGAGAGAGAGAGAGAGAGAGAGAGAGATATGAGGAGGAAATAGAGAAGGAGGAGGAGGAGGTGGATAAAGAGGAAGAGGAGGAAGAGGAAGAGGAGGAGGAGGAAGAAGAGTAGGAAGAGACAAATGAAGAGAGATAAAGAAGGAGGAGGCAATGGAAGTGAGTGGAGGAAGGAGGGGGGATGAGGAGGAGGAGAAAGAGATTATAGATACATAGGAATACGTTGGCATACAGAGTGAGAACAGATACCAGACGACATGGGGGTGTATGTCGAGGGTGTGTGTGTCTGCTACCGCTATTACTAACATTCTAGGCGTAATAGGACAGAGCAGAACAGATCCAAGGCTCCTCCCCACCCACCTCAGGAAATAGTTAGAAGAATATACCAAGTGCCTTTTATTAAGAGTGGGACATGGAAATTTTACAGGAAACGGAGAAATGAGAGGAAATTACTACTATGGAAGAGAAAGAGGAGAAGGGAGAAGTAGGAGGAGGAGGAGGAGGAGGAGAAACAGGCAAACCCACTTTATTTCTCCTCCTCCTCCTCTTCCTCCTCATCCTCCCCCTCCTCCTCCTTCTCCTCTTCCTCCTCCTCCTCCTCCTCCCCCTCTCAGCTTTTATCTTGAACTCTTGAAACTTGCGTGGGAAAGGAAAGTTGGTGTTTGAGTTGGCATAAAGTCGCCGTAGAGCTTCTGTTTTCTTTTTTTTTCTTTTTCCATCGTTGCAATTCTTCTTTCGAGTAAATATAAGTAAACATTGCCAACCTGCTGCCCTCGTGTCTTCGTGTCTGTTCCCTAACCAGTAAGTAATGTAAGTAATATCTGAAAATAATTGATTGATTGGGGTGTTCCAGCATGACGCCGTAGCTGTTATACCATGGTCACTAGGCCCGCGATTATACTGTTGATAATAGCTGACTAAAATAATGTGCATAAAATCAACTGCCAAATAGTCATAAAAGGAGAGAAAATGTATAACCTCACATCAATATCACTATCTATCTATTTGTCACCATCATTTATGTATAATTAACCTGACAGAAGAACCAGCCAAGTGTAGCAAATCTTAGGTTACGCTTCCATTAATGAATATAAACACCATGTATCAGGTAATATCATAATTATGTTCTCTTAAATAAATTATATATTGTCACTGTGCAGTCAACAAAGAGAAATGACTCTCTCTCTCTCTCTCTCTCTCTCTCTCTCTCTCTCTCATTAACACACACACACACACACACACACACAACTCACCCCACCACAAACACACTCACCCCACCACAAACACACTCACCCCCCCCCCCCCCACACACACACATACACGATCGCCTCATCATTCTACAATCGCACTTCAAACGCCGCGGCAGCAGAGACGCGAACAAAAAGTGGAGGACTCGCTGAACCGTGACCCGAGCTCGGCGAAACACGAGCGACTCACTAAACGCGTACACCCGAGCCTTTGAGAGCCGCCAACCACGATCGGAATACGGAATAAGCGCATCATTATTCCGCCGCCGCTGAGCCGGAACCGAAGCGAGGCGAAGTTGGCGTTGCATGATAATGGTGATGGTGGAAAAAAATTAAACTAGACGGGCGGAAATAAAACGTAGATGCCTGGACGTGTCACCGATGGCGCTCGAGTTTGTGGAGATTTGATTTGCGCTTCGCTCGACGCTGCAGGGAGACACACACACGTACACACACACACACACACACACACACACACACACACACACACACACAGAGAGAGAGAGAGAGAGAGAGAGAGAGAGAGAGAGAGAGAGAGAGAGAGAGAGAGAGAGAGAGAGAGAGAGAGAGAGAGAGAGAGAGAGAGAGAGAGAGAGAGAGAGAGAGAGAGAGAGAGAGAGAGAGAGAGAGAGAGAGAGAGACACACACACACACACACACACACACACACACACACACAACGACAGACAGACAGACAAACAGACATTCTCTTTCGCCGCTACGGATGAAGTTATATAGATCGGCTGTGTGCGTGTGTGTGTGCGTGTGTGTGTGTGTGTGTGTGTGTGTGTGTGTGTGTGTGTGTGTGTGTGTGTGTGTGTGTACCTGCCCGTGGAAAGGTGAGTGTAAGGAGATTACGTGTCACAGGTGTAGCGGCGGAGATGACAAGCCGTGATGATGCTGATAATGCTGCCGCCGCGGAACACACGGGAAAAAGATGAGGGATGCGGGAGACAAAGGGACTGGCGAGTAGGAAGTGAGATGAGTGAAGTAGCATGTGGGAGAGAAGAGGAGAATAGTAAAAACCGAGAGTAAAGATTGGGAAAGCAAGAGACGAAGAGATAGGAGAGCAGGAAATAACGATTGAATTACCGTGTGGGAAGAGGGGAATGATAAAAAAGGCGAGAGTAAAGATAAGGGAAGCGAGAGAAAAGACACAAGTATATAGGAAACGAAAGAAATATAGTACCTTGCTGGAAGAGATTGTTAAAAGGTGAGTAAACACAAGACAAATGAGAAACGAAGGGACTGGTGAATAGGAAACTAGAGGAATGAAGTAAACGAAAGAAATATAATACCTTGTGGGAAGAGATTGTTAAAAGGTGAATAAACATAAGAGAAATGAGAGACGAAGGGACGGAGGAATGCTGAATAGGATACTAGAGGAATGAAGTACCGTTTGGAAAGAGAGCGATGGTAAAAAAGCGAGGATAGACAAAGTAAGATAGAGAAGATGAGAGAGATGAGGAACAAACGAGGAGGAATGAAACGGCAAGTAAGAGCAGATAAAGGAATGAGGAATGATAGATTATGTGTAAGAATGGGAAACGAGAGAGAGGAATGGAAGGGGGCTGAGGAAGGCGAAGCACAAGAGAGGAATAAAGCGAAAGGCAAATGGGATAAGGTTGACCAACATGACAAAAAGGGTGAAAAAATAGAAAAAATTACGGAAATAAGAAAAATACAATGACAGGGGTGAAAAAAGTCTAAGAAAAGAGGAATGTAGCAATAGTGGACAGGAACATGAGAAATAAAATGGATGGTCGGTAGGGAAAGAAAAATGAAAAAACATTGAGGTGGAAATGGAAACGAGAAAATTAAACACAATGAGAAATGAAGGAGCAAAGGAGAAAAGTGAAGGTCCGGGTAATGAAAAATGAGAAGAAGAAATGATCAGGTGAAGGAAGGTGAAGTCAAGGTGAAAGTGTAGCAGCAAAATGAGGAAAGTGAAGCACCGGATGAGTCCAAAGCGAGAATAAACGATCAGGTCTAAGAAGATTAGGAAAATAGAGGAACAGAGGAACGAAATATTGTTGTACACGTTGATGAAGTTTGACGATGACAACGAGAACAAGTTTGTGTTCCGATGATGACAAAACAATATTTCCTTTTGCTGCATGTCGCCTGTGATATTATAATGTTATATCCAAGTGATTTTAGAGCAATTGTTTTGAGGATGATCACTGAAGGTTACACTTATGATTTTGCGATTAGGGTGATGAAAGCCTCCTGTTTCCAGGTAGCTTTAATTAATTCTGTTGATTTCAGGATTTTAATTCCGCTCGTTTTGATTACATGGACAATAATTATGATGAGCTGTCATTTCATGCATATTGGTCAAGGATGTCAAAACTATCACATTTGTTTCGAGTTGATAGTGAATGTTAAGGATTACAATTTACTTACATATGTTTCGATTACGATTTTGATCAAAACTAGATGGTAATTATTATATCATTATTCATGATAGAAACATTATAGCCGACTTCCTTGATTCCATGCGCATGTGATGACCTTTTAGTGGCCTTGCATGACAAATGTTATTCTATGTAATACTGTATATCTGCAGCTCACAAAATATTAAGCAAATATAGTATATATTATTACAAACAAATTATTTTCGTAATAAATCACCATACAACAAAATCCATTAATTAGTATAGCTACAGACCCACGTCTGTTTAAAATAGCCAGATTTCGGACGATCATAAGGAGTTTAAATCAATGACAGGGTGTAAACACGCATTATATCTCGTCGGGTAAGTACAGTTGGTTTCAATAGCAGTAGCACTAGACCTTGAAGATGACAGTGCTGGGTATCGGTCTCATGAAAGGTGACTGGTGGGACATACACATATCAGTACACAGCCAGCGCCAGCACTTTACAGTATTAGTGACAGAACAGCTGGGCGAGGAAGCAACTAAATACACGCAGAGCCATGAAGAGGTCCGTGGCTGGCTCGTCAGATTTATAAATAAACCTGAACTGGATCGCATCAAGATAAATTAAGGACCATTTTCTTAAATGCAAGATGGCGCCACTATAAACACTCGCCTGCGCCAGAACGGGCTGGGCCGACCATCAGGCCCCACCTTGAAGAAGCCTTGGGCCGACCATCAGGCCCCACCGGGAAGATGCCTACCGGCGCAATAGGCAACAACGTAAAAAAAAAAAAAAAAAAAAAAAAAAAAAAAGGGTTGTACATCAAAACAAAAATATGTATTTGTAAAAAGAGGATCCAGCACGGAGAGCTGCCGCTGTGTTGTTTACAAGGCTGGCTGGCTCGGTGGAAAAACAACTCGCAGGATTTTTTTTTTCTCATATTTTTGCAAATGTACTATTTCTATTAAATCATTCCTGCCACCCAGACTTTGGACTTTTTTCTGTTACTATTTTCATTGCCTGCACTCGTGAGTTAAATCAATTGTTTCCTACTTCATTTTTATTTATCACCATGAATAATTATATTTTTATTGCAATTTTCTGTCCTCAAAAAGCCATGCTGATGGAACATTTGGAGCAACGAAATTCAGATTAGAGAGATTTACGGAATAGGGCTTTGGCTTTTTCAGTATCAGAACATGGTTAAACAGTTATCCAGTTTCTGCACGGTGTCATTGAGACCATATGGTTATGGGGCTCAACCTGCTTCCCGGGGTAATGGGTTCTTCCCACCACAGGCTCAAGGGCCAATGGGGCGACGATCACCGAGGCCACGCGCAGCAACAACGTATTCCCCAAACTTTACCTTTATGGACCTAATGACTCAAAGGTTAAAGCCCTACTAGTGCCTCGATCACGGTAGGAGGAGCTTGGTTGGCTGTTTTAATGGCTAAAAACACTTTGTGGATCCTCGTCTGCCAATGTGTTAATGATGTTGTTATGTTCACTCTGAAACACTCCAGCACCAATCGCTGACCACATGCATAAAAATCTTCAAAGGTGAATTAACGATGTAGTATAAAAAAGTGATATGTGGTAGCGGTATTTTTTTCATTATTGGTTATTCAACACATTCGCTGGGCAAGGCAATATGGCAATATATTGATGTGATAATAATCTGAAATATTTTGCTATGGCAGATGAAATAAAATGAGAGATGGGGAAATTAGTGTTTTGAAGGTCACGTGATTACGACTTCATGCTGCGCCTGGAACTCGCCAGGAATTAACATTTTTTCAACACTTTCATAACAAGACGAAATATTTTACATGCCACTTATCACACAGGAAGTCACGATGTTTATATTTTTTTCAAGGCAAAAATTGGCCCAAGGAAACAGTGTCCAGTCTCAAACACGTGAGAAAACACATATAATAGCCACTCCCATAGTGTCTGCACTGATAAAAAAAAATCGGAAAAAAGAAAAAAAGATAAATCCTTCATTAAAATTATACATTATACATACTCAGATACAAAGAAAAGGGATGGAAAAAATACCTCATTTCATCAAGGGAATGGTAAAGGAAGACTGCTTGAAGGAGTGATGAGATAATGTGTGTAAAGCAGGGAAATAATAAAGAATTAAAGGAACAAAAGAGCCAGGATGTGAGATGAACAGAAATAAAGGGAGAAGGAGGTATTACGAGTCAAATGATACTGAAATGAGGTAGTTTTTCATTCCCTTTCAATGTAACCCCAAAAAACATGAAAACAAAAAAAAAACTAGAACAGAAAGAAACGTAGCAGGAAAATAAAAGGAAGAAGATCGAAGAGATTTGCGAGTTAAGGAATATTTTTTATATGAAGAGAAAAATATAAATCAACAAGCAGAGAATGAAGAAAAAATGATAGAGCAGTATTGACAGGATGGCAAAAAGAGAAACAACCTGTGGATATCAAAAGAGCGAATCGCACCCCTGCACAGAGCACTGGATGGTCAATAGAAACTAAACTTTGAATAACATAAAGGAAGTGAGAAGTGAATGACAACTAGTAAACAAATTTGATAGACAGTCGATACACAGTTAGACGAGGTACTAACAATTAACCCTCACAATCTTACCTGCAGGTGTTGGCGTTCTCATCGTCATCGTCGTCCTCGTCCTCGTCATCGTCCTCTGCCTCGTCATCGTGGGGATCTTCGGAGGGGAGGTCGGGGATGGGCTCCATGCGGGGGCCGGGCGTGGGGGAGGAGGACGAGGCGGGGGACTTGCCGCGCCGGAGGGACCCCATGCGGAGGGACTGACGGAAGGATGCCCGGGCCCGGTTGACTGTGAGGGAGAGACGGGGAGTAAAAGTGTGAGTCGGGGAGTTAGGAAGGGAGGGAGAGAGAGAGGATAGCAAAGCGCAGGTATGGGAGAATGGGTATGTGGATGTGAGTGAATGTGTGTGTGAGGGAAGGAAGGAAAGTGTGAGAAAGGGAAGAAGGGAAGGAGGGAGTGTGTGAGGGATAAGGAAGGGAGAAAGAGAGGATAACAAAGCGCAGGTATGGGAGAAGGGGTATGTGAGTGTGAGTGAATGTGTGTGTGAGGAAGGGAAGGAAAGTATGAGAAAGAGAGGGAGGGAAGGAGGGAGGGTGTGAGGAATAAGGGAGGGACAGTATGAGTGTAGGAGTGAAGGACGGAGGGAGGAAGCGGGTAAGGAAGGGAAAGCATGAGAGGTTAAGGCAGGAGTAATTAGTGAAGAGGAGGGAGGCAGTAATGAATGGGGGGAGCAAGAGAAACAGGGTGTGAGGGAGAGAATAAGAGAGGGAGAAGATTGTTAGGAGTTAAATGGTACAATAAAATGAGGGAGGGAGTGAATAAGGGAATAGAAGAAGGGAGAGAGAAAGGAAGTGAGAGGGGAGACAAAAATGGAAGGTGAGAGTGAGGGAGGAAAGAAAAGGACAGTGTGAGTTTGTTTAAGATATAAATTAGAGTGACTGAAAAAATTGAAAATGAAAAAGGAAAAAGAGAAGAAATGATAGAGGAAGCAAGAAAGGGAAAAGACAAGCTAAGGTGTTCGAAGTGAGTAAATAAGGGAAAAACGAAGGAGAGAGAGAGAGAGAGAGAGAGAGAGAGAGAGAGAGAGAGAGAGAGAGAGAGAGAGAGAGAGAGAGAGAGAGAGAGAGAGAGAGAGAGAGAGAGAGAGAGAGAGAGAGAGACAGAGAGAGAGAGAGAGAGAGAGAGAGAGAGAGAGAGAGAGAGAGAGAGAAAGAGAGAGAGAGAGAGAGAGAGAGAGAGAGAGAGAGAGAGAGAGAGAGAGAGAGAGAGAGAGAGAGAGAGAGAGAGAGAGAGAGAGAGAGAGAGAGAGAGAGAGAGAGAGAGAGAAGACGGGCAGCTAATTGGATAACTGATGGAAGTGCGTGTGGCAAGTAGGACGGAGGCAGGAGAGACTCAAAATGAAAGCCGGAGTAATGGAAACAACTGGAGGAGACGGACGCAAAGAAAATGGGAAAGAGGAAACGAGATGGGAAGGGGAGAGGAAGGGGGAAAAGATGAGCAAGTTTAGCAATATGAAGAGAAAAACGTAAATCAAGAAGTAGAGAAAGGGAATGAAGAAGGAAAAGATGAAAAAGTTTTGAAATATGAAGAGAAAAACGTAAATCAAGAAGTAGAGAAAGGGAATGAAGAAGGAAAAGGTGAAAAAAGTTTTGAAATATGAAGAGAAAAACGTAAATCAATAAGCAGAGAAAGAGAATGAAGAAGGAAAAGGTGAACAAGTTTTGAAATACGAAAAGAAAATGTAAATCAACCGAAGAGAAAGGGATTGAAGAAGGAAAAGGTGAAAATGTTTTGAAATATGATGAGAGAGAGCAAGTTTTGAAATATGATGAGAGAGAGCAAGTTCTGAAATATGATGAGAGAGAGCAAGTTCTGAAATATGATAAGAGAGCAAGTTCTGAAATATGATGAGAGAGCAAGTTCTGAAATATGATGAGAGAGAGCAAGTTTTGAAATATGATGAGAGAGCAAGTTCTGAAATATGATGAGAGAGAGCAAGTTCTGAAATATGATGAGAGAGCAAGTTCTGAAATATGATGAGAGAGCAAGTTCTGAAATATGATGAGAGAGAGCCAGTTTTGAAATCTGATGAGAAAAACGTAAATTAAGAAGTAGAGAAAGAGAATGAAAAAGAAAAAGGTGAACAAGTTTTTAAACATGAAAAGAAAAATGTAAATGAGAAAGTAGAAAAAGAGAATGAAGAAGGATAAGGTGAGCAACTTTTGAAATACGTATGGAAAGAAAAATAAAAAAAAAGGAGAGAAAGATAACGAAAGAGAGAGAAAAGTGAAAGAAGGGAAGAAGATAAAAGAAGCTGAGCAAGTTTAGGAATAATTTAAGAAGAGAAAACTATTTATTGATATGTAGAGAAATAGAATGGCGAGAGGAGAGAAAGACAAATGATAGAAGAGAGGGAAAAAAATGGGAAAGAGAAGAAAGTTTTGGAATAAGTTACGAGGAGGAACAAAAAAACAATAAACAAGTAGAGGAAGCAAGAAAATGAAAATAAAAGTCATAAAAGGGAAGAATAAAACAAAAGCAAAAAGATTATCAGATTCTAGAATTACAAACAAATGGAGTGGAAAAATTAGGGCGAAAGTATTAGAGGAAGAGATGATAAACGAGAAAAGTATATTAAAAAAACGAAATTAGGAAAAAAAGATGAAAAGAGGTGAAGAAAATAGTAAAAGAGGAAAGAGAAAAGTGGCTCACGGATAAAAGTGGCTCAAGAAAGATGGAGGCGTGGGAGAACGACATACGAGAGAGAGAGAGAGAGAGAGAGAGAGAGAGAGAGAGAGAGAGAGAGAGAGAGAGAGAGAGAGAGAGAGAGAGAGAGAGAGAGAGAGAGAGAGAGAGAGAGAGAGAGAGAGAGAGAGAGAGAGAGAGAGAGAGAGAGAGAGAGAGAGAGAGAGAGAGAGAGAGAGAGAGAGAGAGAGAGAGAGAGAGAGAGAGAGAGAGAGAGAGAGAGAGAGAGAGAGATCAAAAGGGAATGAGAGACGAGAGGGGACGGAGAGGGAAGGAGATAACTCATCAAAAGGGAGAGGGAGAGGGAAGGAATTAGAGAAAGTGTAAGGTCATATGGGAGAGAAAATTACGAGAGAAGTGAGGGAGGAAAGGAGATAAAGTTAACGAAGAACAGTTGGAGAGAGAGAGAGAGAGAGAGAGAGAGAGAGAGAGAGAGAGAGAGAGAGAGAGAGAGAGAGAGAGAGAGAGAGAGAGAGAGAGAGAGAGAGAGAGAGAGAGAGAGAGAGAGAAAGGAGGTCACGTAGAGGTAATTAAAAGGCAAGAACAGTGATTAAGAAACATTACATCTTCCCTTCCTTCCTCAAATACCTCCTAAAGTCTTCTTCCTCCTCCTCCTCCTCCTCCTCCTCCTCCTCCTCCTCCTCGTCTTCTCCCTCCTCGTCCTACTTAGTGAACTGAAGAAAGACACTCAAATCAACAGGTGAACTCGGAGAATTTAAAATAGAGATGAAAGAGATGAAGCAGGAAGGGAGAAAGAGGAGTGAAGTGCGAAGTGGTGAGAGAGAGAGAGAGAGAGAGAGAGAGAGAGAGAGAGAGAGAGAGAGAGAGAGAGAGAGAGAGAGAGAGAGAGAGAGAGAGAGAGAGAGAGAGAGAGAGAATGTGTGTTTTGCCTTCGTCTCTGTTCGTGTTTGAGTTAATTGATGCTTTGTTGATCATCGTAATGTATTGTTAATTAGTCCATGCATGGTAGACACGACAAAGAACATTCTCTCTCTCTCTCTCTCTCTCTCTCTCTCTCTCTCTCTCTCCTCCTTCTCCTCCTAGCATAATTACCCTTCTTCTTCTTCTTCTTCTTCTTCTTCTTCTTACTATCATTATGCCTCTTAATCTTCCTCTTCCTGTTCCTTTCATAATTTCCCTTCTTCCTTTTCCACTTTTTTTCATCTGGCTCTTATTCTTCCTCTCTCTCTCATTATCCCTCTTATACTTCATCTTTCTCTTTATCTCGCTTTCCCTCTTATTCCTCTTTCTCTTCCTCCTCCTCTTCTCTTTCTCTCTCTCTTCTTCTTACTCTTGTTCCTCCTCCTTTTCCTCCTCCTCTTCCTCTTCTCATTGTTCCTCATATTCTTCCTCCTCCTCCTCTTCTCTTCCTTTATCTCTTCCTCTTCTTCCTGTTCCTCCTCCTTTTCCTCCTCCTCTTCCTTTTTCTCTCACTGTTCCTCTTATTTTTCCTCCTCATCTCCTCCTCCTCTTCCTCCTCCTCTGCCTGCCCCGCCGTGAATACCAACAGCCGGGGTGCGGAGGGATACAATGGCGCAGGATTACACATGCACAACACAGCGGCGTCATTATACCACCCCGACACAAAAGTCGCGAGGGAGGTGCGAGGTTGTGCTTAGTAAATACGATGATGAAAATAATGATAACGGTGATAATAATGGTAATGGCAATGGTGATATGTTAAGATGATTACAACGTTGATGATGATGATGATTGTAATGATAATGTGATGATTATGAAAATGCTGAAAATGGTGAAAAGAGTAATGATAATAATAATAGTAATACATTTTAATATAGGTAATTTAATAATGTCTCATATGTATTTTTGTGTCGTACAGGAAAAGTTCATTACTCAATTACTCTAAACTCAGTCACATTAATTCATTACGGCACTGAATATTTGAATATCTTTTATCTTTTTGCTTTTCAATTCGTTGTTTTATTGCTGCCATCCTATATTTTTTGTTTTGTTTTATTAAATATACAGTTATTCTTTGATACCAAATAGAGCGTTTCGGGCATTGAACGGAGTGTGTGTGTGTGTGTGTGTGTGTGTGTGTGTGTGTGTGTGTGTGTGTGTGTGAGAGAGAGAGAGAGAGAGAGAGAGAGAGAGAGAGAGAGAGAGAGAGAGAGAGAGAGAGAGAGAGAGAGAGAGAGAGAGAGAGAGAGAGAGAGAGAGAGAGAGAGAGAGAGAGAGAGAGAGAGAGAGAGAGAGGGGGGGGGGGTGCTGACTGGCTGGCTGGCAATACAAGGAGGCAATACTCTTCTGTGTCAATGTTACGATGGGAGTATTTGGGTTGAAGGGCGCCACTGAGCCAGGAAGGGGCGGGGAGGAGGCGTGGGGAAAACTGGGGCGCGCCTGGACCTGGGGAGGGATGAGGGGGTTGGGAAAGAAGGAAAGGAGGAAAGGGTGGTAGAGGAAGGAAAGGGAGTAATTGGTAAAGTAGGAAAACGAAGAAGGGAAGGAATGAGCGGGAAAGAAAGGCGAGGATAATGAAGGGAAAGAGGAAATAAGAGAGTAAAATAATGGAGTGGAAAGTTATGAGAAGAGAAGAGAAAGGGTTAGGTAGGGAAGGTAAGGAAGGTGAGAGAAGGGAAGGAAAGGATATATAGATAAGAATAATAAGACGAAAAGCATACGAGGATAAGATGATAATTTATGTTAGAAAAATATTACTGGTGGGGAAAGGAAGGATACGGGATGGGAAGGAAAGGGAAGATAAAGAGGAAAGGGATGGCAGGGGAAGGGAAGAGAAAAGATAGCATGAAGGAGGAGAGAGAAAGGTGTGGAAGAACAATAACGGAATGGATTGACAAAACATGACAGGGAAAGGGAGGAGAGGAGAATAGAAGCGAACAAAAGGCATAAGATTTTAAAAGAAAAGAGATGTGATGGTAAAAGAAGCAAAGGAGATAAAATAGATGAAAACGAAAGAGAAAATATTGATAGATTGAGAAGCACTAGAATGTTATGTTACAACACCATAAGACATTCCATAGGGTAGTTTACGTCTCCTGGGCTGGAAGAGGAAGAGGAAAAGGGGAGAAGGAAGAAAAAAAGTTTACAGGAATGCACGCGGTAGTCTGTAAACGGGTCAGGCAGATTAGATTTGAGAGAGAGAGAGAGAGAGAGAGAGAGAGAGAGAGAGAGAGAGAGAGAGAGAGAGAGAGAGAGAGAGAGAGAGAGAGAGAATGTCCATTTTTTCGTGCTATCTATCAGCGTATCGACGTGTTCGCGGTGCAGCTGACGCCCGACGCACCTTGCAATTTATTAGTATTCCGGGGTCTACAGCAACACCTCTCAACATCAATAAATTAGTATTCTATCAAAATCTCTCTCTCTCTCTAAGGTGTCCTATTTTTTAATGGATTGAAAGGTCTTTGACGATTTTCTTTATTTCCACTTTAAGCACACGTCCAACTGAAACCTCTATATATTTTCACCCATGTTTTGAAGGGAATCGAATCGTGTTTACCCGGTCGATACACGAGTCTTTTGGAACCCTTTGACGTCAAGCAGGTTAGGTTACGCGTGTTATCGCTTTACGGGAGCATTGACGTCATGAGGGAAAATTTCGTTACGCCAATTTTCTTCGTCCCTAGAATGAAAAACAAACCCTGCAGCAGAAAGGATGAAAAGTGTATAGGGATAAGTTAATGCATAATAGGACAAAATACGCGTGTTATCGTTTTACAAGAGCCTTAACGTCATCCGGGAAAATTTAAGACCAGTTGTTTTTTGTTCGTTCCTTGAGTGGGAGACAAACACAACAGTTGAAAAGAAAAAAAATAAGGTGATGGAATATAATAGAAGAATACGCGCTTTCCATCGGAGAAATTTTGTTAGGCTAATTTGCTTTGTGTTTTTTGCTCGTCGCTTGAGTGGAAGACAAACGCAGCAGAAGAAAAGAAGAAAATTATATGGAGATACGACGATGATATATAATAAAGAGGTAATAGAAAAAAATACGCGTGTTGTCGTTTTACAAGAGCCTTAACGTCATCCGGGAAAATTTAAGACCAGCTATTTTTTTTTTTTTTTGTTCGTTCATTGTGTGGGAGACAAATACAACAGTTGAGAAGAAGAAAAACAGGAGATCATGGAATATAATAGAAAATACGCGTTTTACCATCGGAGAAAATTTTGTTAGGCAATTTGCTTTGTGTTTTTTGCTCGTCGCTTGAGTGAAAGACAAACGCAGCAGAAGAAAAGAAGAAAATTATATGGAGATACGACGATGATATATAACAGATAGAGGTAATAGAAAAAAATACGCGTGTTGTCGTTTTACAAGAGCCTTAACGTCATCCGGGAAAATTTAAGACCAGTTGTTTTTTGTTCGTTCCTTGAGTGGGAGACAAATACAACCGTTGAGAAGAAAAAAAACAAGAGGTGATGGAATATAATAGAAAATACGCGTTTTACCATCGGAGAAAATTTCGTTAGGCAATTTGCTTTGTGTTTTTTGCTCGTCGCTTGAGTGAAAGACAAACGCAGCAGAAGAAAAGAAGAAAATTATATGGAGGTACGACGATGATATATAACAGAAAAAAATAGGAAAATTATGGCTTTACTGGAGCTTGACCTCATCCAGGAAAATTTCGCTAAGCCGGTGTGTTTGGTTTTTGGCTTATCACTTGAATGGATGATAAACGCAACAGTAAAAGGGAAGACTTTTTATAGAGATCAGACAGAAAAAAAATGCTTGGATCGCTTTATAGGAGAGCTTGGCGTTTAGAGAGAAAATTTCGTTGTCATTTTTTTTGCTTGCCCCTTGAATAGATGACAAACGCAGAGCACAAAAAGAAAATATAGATAAAATGACAATATATAACAGAAAGTATACGCTTTTTATTCCTAATGTCGTCCGTCACCCGGGAACATATCGATAGGCTAGTTTTTCCTTTTTCTTCGTCCCTTGAGTGGAGGTAAAACACCGGTCCACTGCCTGCACATTACCGGTGATGGGCCACGAAGGACAGACGCAGCACACCATTACCCAGATTACGCCTGATTAATGACCCTCAGAAATTAATGCAACACTAATTAACCTGCTTATCTGCGTACACTCAGCCAGGTACACGGACCTAACCTGTATGTCACGTGTAGCAAAGATAAGAAAATTAAGGTCAGGGAGAAGGACATAAACACTTTGATCATTGTGGTTTTAAATATTTTCTTATGCAACTATTTATTTTCTTCTTTCTTTGCTATTATCTCCCATTATTTTTTTATTATCATTATTGATATTCATATTATTATTAGTATTACCTATTTTTACTTTTACACTTTCTTCTGTTTCCATTGTCTTAAGAGAGCGAAGAAACCCACAAACAGATCTTCCCAAACTTTGACAATAAAACCCTTTCCTTCTTTCCTTCCTTCCTTCATCATACTCAATTTTCTCCTTAATTCCCTCGTTTCCGCCCAGACAGATGACAGAGAAAAGGACGACCAGGATCGGAACTGTCACATTTACGGTTGGACAGTTTCGTAACTTTTCTCCTCCGCCGCCAAGGAAAGAACGGTATATATGTTTTTGTTTCCTGTTTTCCTTCTTTTAGCGGTAGCGGCGCCAACCGTCAGCCATAAAGGAAAGTTAAGCTCATGAATATCAGTAATCATGTTTTCCACGCACGATTTATTGCAGAAAAGACAGAGTTTGGCCGACATACAAAGGCAGAGGAAGAAAACGCCCCAAATACTACTACTACTACTACTACTACTACTACTGCTCTTACTACTACTACTACTACTACTACTACTAATAATAATAATAATAATAATAATAATAATAATAATAGTGAAAATAAAATAATGATAAAGAAGAAGAAGAAGAAAAAGAAGAAGAAGAACAAGAACAAGAACAAGAACAAGAACAAGAACAAGAAGAACAAGAAGAAGAACAAGAACAAGAAGAAGAACAAGAACAAGAAGAAGAAGAAGAAATGAAAATAAGAGAAAATGAAGAAAAAGAAAAAGGTAAAAGAAATAAAAGAGGAAGGAAAAGAAGAGCAAAAAAAATAAACAAAACAAGAGGAGCAGGAAGAGCAGGAAGAACAAGAACAAAAATATAAGAAAAGAACAAGAACAAGAAAATAACACATAAGAAAAAATAATCATAAAATATCAAACACGCCATTAAGTCGCCTCCTGCCGTAAAACCCTGCACTAAAACAACTATCCAGGTGAACATCCGGAAACCAGGTGTAACGGCCGCGCCCCGCCAGCCCTCCGCCAACTTAGTGCCTGGGTGAGAGGGCGGAGGGGCAGAGCTTACGATGTTAACTTTCATACACGAAGAGCACGCCGCGGCTATTCCGGAGGCTGTGTGGGGTAGGCGAGGACGTGAGGGAGGCAATCTGGTAATGAAGACGCCTTTTGGTAACAGTTTCCATGGTTAAGAGGTTACCTGACATGCTTACCTACCTGAGGAAAGGGAAAGAGAGAGTTCAAGGCTTACGACATATACTAAGATGGCTTTATGTTTTCTATGTTCTTGTTTTCTTTGCATCTCGCCTTATCGAGTCTATACTATCACTTAACATTCAAGTCTCCTTTTTGGTATCTTTCTCCTTGCCTTAGAGTGAGGAGAGGGAGGTTTGTGTTTACGTAGCATACTCAAAAGGCGTCACGTGTTCCTGTATGCCTGTTTCCTTTGTGTCTCGTCGTATCCTTTTCACTACCACTTGACCCTCGATTCTTCTTTTTGGTAACGTTCTACATGGCTAAGAGCTTACTTGAGATACCTTCTTGAGGAGAGAGAGTTTTCGGTTTACATTACATACTTAGAAGGCCTCACGTGTTCCTGTATTTCTGTTTCCTTTGTGCCTCGTCTTATCCTTTTTACAAACGTTCTACTTGACTAAGAGGTTACCTGAGATGCTTACCAACCCGAGGAGAGAGAGTTCAAGGCTTACAGTACATACTCAAAAGGCCTCCCGTGCTTCTATCTTCTCGTTTTCTTTGTATCTCGTCTTACCCTTTCTACAAACACTTGACTTTCTAATCTTCTTTTTGGTAAAGATCTCCTTGCCCAAGAGTTCATGGCTTACAGTACATACTCAAAAGGCCTCCCGTGCTTCTATCTTCTCGTTTTCTTTGTATCTCGTACCCTTTCTACAAACACTTGACTTTCTAATCTTCTTTTTGGTAACGATCTCCTTGCACAAGAGCTCACCTGAGATGCTTACCTGAGGAGAGAGTTCAAAGCTTACAACATATATGCCCGTATCCTCAGACACGTGCAGCACTCACAACACGTATTTCCAAAGGCTACAAAGGAGGAAAGTCGGGTTCACAGGAGCGTTTTTCACATTCATGGTGCAGAAGCCTTGTCAAATTATCAATAGGTTCTAGTACGTTATCATTCGCTGTTGCATCCTTCTCCTTTTCTTCTTTATCTTACACCATTTTTTTTCTTAACGTTATCCTGCCTTTTCAACCCTCTTTTATTTATTTATTTACATCAGTCCTCTTTACTTTTATCTTTTATAGGAGCGGCGAGTAACGGGCTTTTTTTTGTACTCTTTTTGTTACCCTTGAGCCGTGTCCTCTGATGTAAAAAAAATGTTAAAAAATCTACACCATCTTTCTTTGCACACTCACACTCCTCTCCCTCACGCCAACCTCACGTCCCCTCTCTCTCATTCTCTAACCCTGCAGCCGAGTTTTCCGCTGACCCTCCCTCTTCTCTTTCCCGCTATTGACTTCTCTGCCCCGCCCTTCCATTTTCTATATCATCCTGCCTCTGTCTGTCCAGCTTGATGCATTTTTCCCTCCCTTTCCCTTTTTCCGTGGGCCGGGTTTTCATTTTTTTTTCGGCGATCCTTGTTTTCCAATAATCCGTCTACCGTCTACATCCAGCCATATATATTTGTTTGTTTGTTTTCTCTATGTTTGGCTGTTTGTTTATCTGTGTTTTCTAATTATTATTCTCCTTACTTTACTGTTACTCTTACTTTTTATATTTAGGTCTGCTCATCGAAGAAACCTTTTGTGGATGTCAATGATAATAAGGATAAATATGTCTGTCTATTTATCCGTTTACCTGTCTGTTTACTTGTCTCTATCTCAGCCTGTCTATATTTTATTTTATTTTATTTCCCCTTGATGCTCTTTTATGGACGTCAGTGATAAGAAGGATAAATGTGTCTGTTTGTTTATCCGTTTACCTGCCTGTTTACCTGTCTTTATCTCAGCCTGTCTGCATGTCTGTCTATCTCACTCTTTCTCTTTCCCTGTCTATCTTTCTTCATCTCTCTCTCCCTCTCTCCATGTCTTTCTTCATCAGCTATACCATTCGCCCCGCCTCTTGCTCATTCCTCCCATTCTTTATCGCATCTCTCCCCGACCTCTTTAACTTCTCCCCACTCCTTCCCTTTCCCTCCATTCGCTTAACCTCCTCTCATCCATTATTGCCTTTGTCCTGGCCAATCTCTCCTTCCTCCTCCTCCTCCTCCTCCTCAACTCTTTTTCCCCTCCCTCCTCTTCCTCTTCTCCATCTATCACGGCCTTCTCCCATCTGCTTCCCAATATAGATCCTGCCCTCTCGACCTTTCTTTTCTGTTCCTCTCGTTTCGCCTTCTCCTATTCGACCTGACCCAGTTTTCACATTTTTCTTCCTTCTCCGTGACCGATATGTCCTGTTTTGATTCTTTTTTCCTTTCTCCTGTCCTTCATTTATCGAGTCCCGTCTCTTGCAGCGTTATTTCCTTTTTATATCTCCCTCCAGTCTCCCATACGTTTATAGATCCTTTTTTTTTATGTCTGCAGTCCCCTTCCCTCTTCATCACTTTTGTTATCTCCCTCTCATCATCACAGACACTTTCTACCCTTTCGTCATCCCCTTCTGTCACTCCTTTCGTTGTAATTATACGTAACAAATCCCTTTATTGTTTCTTTTGTTTTCGTCATTTTTCTGTCAATGCAATTCGTTATCATTCTGTTCTTCCCTCTCATTCTCCTTCCCTTTAAATTACTTTGCTTTGATCTTGTTTTCTCCTCTCTTTCCTTCCCTCCCGTTCTTCTCCTTCCCATTTCATTCCTTCGCTTCCCTTTCCTTTCTTTTTGTTCCATTTCCTTTCCTTTATATTTCTACCTTTTCTTTCTTGGGTCTACCTTTCTCCTCTTCCTCTCTCTTCTTCTCCCTTTCCTCCCCTTCTTTTTCTTTCCTTATCTCCCCTTCACATCCTCTCATCTTCCGCATTCTTCCCTTCTTTTTAGTCCACCCAACATTCCCGGCATTTCTTCCATTATCTTTCCTTTCCTTTACTTCTTTCCCCCTCCCTTCTCTTCCCTTTCTTTCCTTTCCTCTCCTTTTCCTTTCCCTTCCTTGCCTTTCCCTTGCTCTCTTTTCCTTTCCTCTCCTTTCCTTTAATTCATATCTTCTTTTCCTTCCCTTCCTTTTCCATTCTTTTCTATTCCTTTCTATTTCTCATTTTTTTCATTTCACTTTGAACACACTCACCCATACATGCCTCATCATTTCTTTCCCTTCCTTCTCTCACCTTCATTTCCACTCTCATATTCCCCCACTCAAACCTTCTTCCTCCTTCCTCATTTGCACCATTATCACAAACACCTACAACATAAAATTTGACACGCCTTCCCCTCCTCGTCTCTCACCTTCTCTACACTCTACTGCCTGCTCTCCTCCCTTCGACTTTTTTTCCTTCCTAACCACAAACACGCACGCAACATCACTTCCTCCTTCCCTTCTCCTTTTCCTCACTTTCCTTTCCCTTCCCACCTTCTATCTCTCAACCCTTCTCCCCACCCACCCAAACACTCAAACTTCCAATCCTTTTCCATTACTTCCATTTCTGTTCTTTGCCTTAATGTTATCTTTTCACAATTACGACGCATACACAAATATGTAGCTTATCACTTAATCCCTCTATCTCTCACCTTCCTTCCCCTTTCCCTACCATAATCCCTTTAATCTGTTTTCTCTTCCTCCTTTTCACATTATCACCAACACCAACAGCACACAGTTTACCATTTCTTCCCCTTCTCTTCCTTCACCTTCCCTTCCCTTCTCCAACGTTCCCTACTTCAACCCTTCCTCCTTTCCCCTATAAACACACACTCGTTCTTTTCCTCAACTCTATTCACCATTAATTAACTGACACCCACCACACACAGCTTATCACTTCTGTCCGTTCCCTTTCTCTCACATATTCCATTCTCCATTCTTCCTTCCTTACCTTCCCTTCCCTTTCAACACTGTCTCCCCTCAACCGGTTCTCTTTAACACCCATACACAGACATACTTCCGTTTCCCTCCAATCCTTTTTTATATTTCGTTCATTACCTCATTTTTTACTATAATAACACCCACACACACTAAGTTACTCATCCCATCTCCCTGTCCTTGTCTTACCTTTCCTTCCCTTCCGACACCTTCCTTTCCTTAACCATTCCTTCTTCTCAACCAAACAATACATAACTACTCACACACACTCATCACTTCTTCCCCTCCCTTCTCTCGACTCCTCTCCACCCCCTTCTTCCTTCCTTCTTCCCCTCCCTTCTCTCAACTCCTCTCCACCCCCCCTTCTTTCTTCCTTCTTCCCCTCCCTTCTCTCAACTCCTTAACACCCCTCCTTCTTCCTTCCTTCTTCCCCTCCCTTCTCTCAACTCCTCTCCACCCCTCCTTCTTCCTTCCTTCTTCCCCTCCCTTCTCTCAACTCCTCTCCACCCCTCCTTCTTCCTTCCTTCTTCCCCTCCCTTCTCTCAACTCCTCTACACCCCTCTTTCTTCCTTCCTTCTTCCCCTCCCTTCTCTCAACTTCTCTTCACCCCTCCTTCTTCCTTCCTTCTTCCCCTCCCTTCTCTCAACTCCTCTACACCCCTCTTTCTTCCTTCCTTCTTCCCCTCCCTTCTCTCAACTCCTTAACACCCCTCCTTCCTTCCTTCTTCCCCTCCCTTCTCTCAACTCCTTAACACCCCTCTTTCTTCCTTCCTTCTTCCCCTCCCTTCTCTCAACTCCTTAACACCCCTCCTTCTTCCTTCCTTCTTCCCGTCCCTTCTCTCAACTCCTCTACACCCCTCTTTCTTCCTTCCTTCTTCCCCTCCCTTCTCTCAACTCCTCTACACCCCTCTTTCTTCCTTCCTTCTTCCCCTCCCTTCTCTCAACTCCTTAACACTCCCCCTTCTTCCTTCCTTCTTCCCCTCCCTTCTCTCAACTCCTCTCCACCCCCCCTTCCTCCTTCCTTCCCCATGATACTCACACTTGGACTGGATGGTGGCGGACGCGAGAGACTCCTCCTCCTCCTCCTCGGCGGTCTTGGTGGTCATGTCCTGAAAGTTGACGATGAACATGCACGTGTCGCCGTCCTCGTTCTTGATGGGGCACAGCGTCGTCTGGCACATGAACTTCGTCCCTGAGGAGAGAGAGAAAGAACGGAGGACATCAGACGACACGTGATGAAGAAATAGACCAATAGAGCACATGAAGAAGATAACACGGATAATAGCAGACGGCATGGTCCAGAAAAAGTAGTATAGCATGTGAGGAAGAAGAGTAGTAGACAAAATATCTGAAAAAAATAACGAATAGAAGACAAACGTGAAGAAGAAAATGAGTTCAGGACGAAGGAAACACAAAAGGCAATAGACGAACTTACTGAAGAAGAAAAGGAACGCGTGAGTAAGGTAACCCGTATCATAGCAGAGGATAGGAGTGTGATAATAAGGTCAGGCTCGTGGGAACAATAAACAAAAGAAAAAGATAATGACGAAAAAAAAAATCGTAGGGAAGGCATAATTGAGCGGAACAAAGATACAAAACAAGGGGTATTACAGAGAAAAACAAGAGAAAAGTTGAAGAGGAAGGAACATATGAACATGGCAACGAAATGAGGGCGAGAAGGAAGCTTATGCGGAAGTATTAATTCAGGTTACGGAAAATACAATAACAAACCGAGGAAGAGGAATAAAAACAATAGAAGTTCATATCAGAAGCATAACTGAGAGGATATAAAGACCAACAACAGAGGAAATAAGAAAAGAGAAACAAGTGACAGCGACAAAAGAGATCATATATTGAGGAAAAAGAAAAGAACTACATAAAAGAATGCGAAAAGAATCAAGACAACATACCAAGACAGAGGAAGAAGAGTGCAAAGACATAAGCAGTTAAGAGGGCGCAAGATGTGCGAAGAAACGAGGACACGAGGAATGAGAGGAGGAAACGTTAGAGAGGCAATGTGGAGGAAGACGGAGAGTGCAAGACATGAGACGCTAAGAGAGTGCGAGGGACGGTGGAAGGAGGTAAAGAGAAGGAGAGAGAAGATGGCGGTAAAGTGCGATTTCGTGGAAGCAAAGTGAGAGGAAGATACACAGGGAAGGAAAATGAAATGAGGAGGATGAGGAGCAAGAAGCGACAAAACACTTTAGATGCATCACAGCGAGAGGAAAAGTGTATGGGAAATAAAACCGAATGTAGAGAAATAAAGGAGACTGATGCGAGGAATGAAAAAATAAAATTAAATGAAATGATGATAATGAGGAGGAGGAGGAGGAGGCGAGGAAACACTTTAGATGCATCACAGCGAGAGGAAAAATGTATGAGAAATAAAATTGAATGTAGAGAAATAAAGGAGACTGATGCGAGGAATGAAAACATAAAATGAAATGAAAGGAGGAAGAGAAGGAGGAGGAGGAGGAGGCAAGAAAACACTTTAGATGTATCACAGCGAGAGGAAAAATGTATGAGAAATAAAATTGAATGTAGAGAAATAAAGGAGACTGATGCGAGGAATGAAAACATAAAATGAAATGAAAGGAGGAGGAGGAGGAGGAGGAGGAGGAGGCGAGGAAACACTTTAGATGTATCACAGCGAGAGGAAAAATGTATGAGAAATAAAATTGAATGTAGAGAAATAAAGGAGACTGATGCGAGGAATGAAAAAAATACATAACAAAAAAAGTAAATGTGGGTAAATGAAAAATAAATGAGTGTAAGGAATGAAAAAAAAACACTTGTATCACCTGGTCTCGTTCTAAGTGAAAAAAAAAACTTGTACCGACTAAAACTACCTCTTGTAACACTATAAAAACGCTCCCATACCAATTAGAAAAAGGCTCTTGTACCAACTATGAGCAAAACTATTATACCCCATGTACAAACTAAAATAAAACTAAAGGATAAAAACGGTATTATACAAACTAATTTAAAAGTGCTCTAGCAACAACAACAAAAATAAATGAATCATAAAAACCAGAAATCAAGGCCAAAACATCCGAGGAGAGAGAAACAAAATCCAGAGCCTAAAAGCGAAGACTCAGGACATGGAAATGAGAGACTTTTGGAACCCAGCACCGGAGACGCGGGGAGACACGAGAGACGGAACGTGATGCGAGAGAGACCTGAACAAGAGGAGAAAATCGAAAAGAAAGGACAGGAACAACGAAACACGAGCTACTGGAAGGGAAACAGGGGAGGAAACAAGGCGAGAAAGAGACACAGGGAGCAGAAGAATCATTGGGGACTCTCGAGAATAAATGGGAGGAGAGAAAGGACGAG
>NC_066526.1:3347245-3367245 GCF_024679095.1 Eriocheir sinensis | reverse complement strand
CCGGAAAACTACACACACACACACACACACACACACACACACGGATGACCTCACTAGGGCTTTAGGGGTTCAGCTGACCAGCGTGACGTAGGCGGGCGAGTAATGGGAAAAGGGCTTACGTGAGGGATACAGGAGCCAAGAGGAATAGGGGACATAAGTAGGGCAAAAGTTACCGTGGAAGAAAAATACTGAAAAAGGCGGAGATAAGAAGACAAAAGAGATATGAGAGAGGAGGGAGAGGAAGGATTAAATAAGTAAATAGTTTTGAGTGGAAGAAAAATATTGAGAGCCGGAGATAAGAAGACAAAAGAGATATAAGAGAGGAGGGAGAGGAAAGATTATATAAGTAACTAGTCCTGAGTGTTAAAAAGGAAGAATAAGAGACATACTCAGGACATAAAGAGGCCGTGGAAGTAAAATATTGATAGGGGCGAGATAGGGAACACGAGAAATAAATAGCCATAGAACAAGAGTATAAAAGCAAAGGGGAATAGGTGACATAAGGAGGACAAAAGGAGCCATGGAAGAAGAATATTGAGAGAGAAGCAGGATAACAAAAGGAGCCATGGAAGAAGAATTTTGAGAGAGAAGCAGGATAACAAAAGGAGCCATGGAAGAAGAATTTTGAGAGAGAAGCAGGATAACAAAAGGAGCCATGGAAGAAGAATTTTGAGAGAGAAGCAGGATAAAGAACATAAGAAAGATGAATATAGCCGTAGAAAAAGGAGATATGTGAGCCAAGGAGAATAGGGGACATAAGAAGGACAAAAGTAGCCGTGGAAGAATAATTTTGAAAGAGAGGCAGGATAAGGAATATAAGGAAGATAAATATAGCCGTCAAACAAGGGGATATGTGAGCCAAGGAGAATAGGGGACATAAGAAGGACAAAAGTAGCCGTAGAGGAAGATTATTCAGAAGAAAAGGGAGAATGAGAGGAGAAAACATATATGTCGAAAGAGAACCGAAAAGAGTGAATCGAAAGCAGCTTGTTTAGATAATTAGAAATGAAGAAATAAAGATAAAGAAATAAATAACAGAGATAAATTAAGTCATGGTTCGAGACTACTGAGAGAGGAGCGGGAATAAGAGGGAGACAGAAAAACGTTTATCCACAGAGGAGCAAAAGGAAAGAATTAAGACAAGACTAGTTTTGAGGGTTAGGAAGACTAGGAAACGTGAGGAGCAGGACAGACTTCCACTTTCACCATCATCTATATCGCCTCATAGTTCTTAAAACTGTCGCCACTATCACTTACCCCTTCATCACTATCATCATTATCTTGTTACCTTCTTCCTCTCATTACCGTCTCCCTTCCGTCACTCCATTCCCCGTCTATCCTCACACTCTTGTTGCTCTTCTCACCTCATCCTCTTCTAATTCCCTTCCTCCTGGTTGTCTTCCTCCTCATTGATTCTCCCTTCGTCTTCTCTTCTTCCTCGCCCTATTCTCACTTCCACCTCACTCCTTTCCTGGTCCTCTCTTCATCCGATCATCACACACACACACACACACACACACACACACACACACACACACACACACACACACACAGAAAGATTCAATTGAGGAGGGACAAAAAAGATGAGTGTTGAGAGATGAGTGAAAAGAAAGGATAAAAAAGGATTAAGTGTTGAGTGCCAATTCTTAAAATGAAGTTGATTTTACAAAAGGTGAGCATGTAACGATTTTTATAAATGTTGGAGAGCAAAGATGGAATTGAAACAGGAAAATAAAACCTATGGGAAAAAAAGTAATATCTTGTTCACTATGATTAAAAAGAGGATTGAAAAAGCAAAACGGATAAAAAGGATAAAAACGAAAAAAGAAGTATGAGGCGAATGGAGACAAAGAAAGCGAAATACACACACACACACACACACACACACACACACACACACACACACACACACACACGAAAAGAAAAACACAAAGACACGTACACACACACACACAAAAATAAAACAAAAACAAACAAATAGAAACTCCAAATAAGAGACACAGCTCACTTCTACCAAAACTTTATCCAACACACACACACACAAAAAAAAATCTAATCGGAAGAAAAAAAAGTCGCAAACTGCTCCGCTTACGTCATCGAGAATTTAAGGAACCTCGACCTCCCTCCCTTTTTACCTCCGAGGGAGCGTGACCAACATACCGGGGGGAGAGAGAGAGAGAGAGAGAGAGAGAGAGAGAGAGAGAGAGAGAGAGAATTGTGCGTATGAGGAAGAACGTAGTAGTTGTTGTGATAAGAGTAGCAGTAGTAGTAGTAGTAGTAATAGTAGTAGTAGTAGTAGTAGTAGTAGTAGTAGTAGTAGTAGTAGTATAAGTAGGGAAAAAAGTAGTGGGGAAAAAAACAACCGCTCATATGAATAAAATAAAACAGGATAACTCAAGACCAAATGAACCTAAAGAAAGAATAAAAAAAGAACGAAAGAAAAGTATAAATAACAATATAAAGAAAGAAAAGAAACAGAGAAACGAGTAAACAGACTAAAAGAAAACATCGCAAATAAAAGTACGAAGGGAAAATAAACAAAAATATATAAACAAACAGACTAAAAGAGACAAAAAATATCGAATAAGAAAGTAGGAAAGGGAAAAGAAAAAAAACGAACAACCAAACACTAAAAAAAAGAAAGGAAAAACATCGAAAAATAAAAAAAAGGGAAAAAGGAAATAAAAAAACAAGATATATAAGAAAAAAGAAAAGCAAGAAAAAAAGAATGAAACAGAGGAAAGGAACAAAAATAAATAGGAGTAGTCAGTTCTGTCAGTTACGTGTGGAAAGAATTCAGGACGAAGGGGAGAGAGGGGAGGAAGGGCGGGCCGGAACACACGCTACCGGAAAAGGAGAAATAAATGGATAGAAAAAATGGAAAAAAAGGAAAACAAACCACAGTTACAAAAGGAAAATAAAAGAACCCAAGACGAAAGGAGAAGTTCTCAAAGAGTTAGTGAAGAAACGATACAGGTTAAAAAAAAGATAGATTCGGGAGTGAATGAGAAAGATAAAGAAAAAACAATGACGACAGCAACAAAAGGAAAATAAAAGAACCCAAGACGAAAGGAGAAGTTCTAAAAGAGTTAGTGAAGAAACGATACAGGTTAAAAAAAAGATAGATTCGGGAGTGAATGAGAAAGATAAAGAAAAAACAATGACGACAGCAACAAAAGGAAAATAAAAGAGCTGAAGACGAAAGGAGAAGTTCTGAGAGAGTATGTGAAGGAACGATACAGGTTAAAAAAAAATGATAGATTCGGAAGTGGATGAGAAAGATACAGAAAAAAAAGATAGGCGTCAATCAAACTCAGGAAAAGAAGATAAAAAAGAAGCAAGAAAGAAAAAAACATAATCACCAGTTCAGCAGAAGTAGAAAAGCAAACGAAAAGGGGATAGAGATAATAACGAGAAGGGGAAAAGGCGAAAAATATAGTGACCAGTTCAGTAGATGTAGAAAATAAAACGAGAAAGAAAAATGAAAAAAATATATAGTAACAAATCCAGTAAAAGTAGATAACAAGATATAGTTTTGTCAAGTTCAATAGAAGTAAACAAGAATTCAAGAAACAATAAAGAGGACACCAAACAGTAAAAATAGGCCAGGAAAGTAAAAAAAAAAAAAAGGGCGGAAAAGAAAAAAATGCCACGTAACCAAGTCAAGCATGCAGGCAGGACTGGAGGGGAGGGAAATATATAAAAAAAAGAATAGAAAGAAAAATAAAGAAATAAGATTGAAAAAAAGAGACATGCTGAGAAGGAAAGAAAGAAAAAGAGAAGAAAGAAACAGAAGGAAATTTAAAAAAAAATAAAGAAAAAACTTGTCCCATTCCAGTCCAGTCAGTCTTCAGTAAGTATTCAGAGCAGAGGACAGGGAAGGAAGGGAACGAGGGCAGGGGAGGGAAGGTGGGAGCGGTAAGAGAACGGTCAGTCATCGCGCTAATCACTCTAATCACTCCTTATAATTTCCGGAGCTAGTTGTCATTCGTGGATCTCCCGGCGAGGCGACGGGACGAGGGGGAGACGGCTTGCCAATCAGTCTGAAGAGGTGCTTTGGCAACTTCCCAGCGCCATCAGGAGGAGGAGGAGGAGGAGGAGGACACGTAACTATTGTGCTGAAGGAGGAGAAGGAAGAAGAAGAGGAGGACGAGGAGAAGAGAGCGACGAGGAGGTCTAGTAGCAGGAGGAGGAGGAGGAAGAGGAAAAGTGGTAAGAAAGCGACTTGGTGTTGGTTGAGTAGCAAGAAGTAGAGTGAGGAGGAGGAGGGAAAGTAGGAGGAGAAAAGGCGTTGGTGATATTGGAGTAGCAAGAAAAGGAGGAGGAGGAGGAGGAGGAAGAGAAGGAGGATGAAGAGGAGGAGGAGGAGGGGATGGAAGGCAAAAGTGTGAGAGTAATACGAGATTGTGGAGAAGGACTACATTAGGAGATAGTGGTGTTGATGGAGGAGGAGGAGGAGGAGGAGGAGCCGAGATTGTATTGCTGTACGTTTCCAGGAAGAGGCGTGAATTATTATTATTTTTAGAATGGGTGTGTGAATGTAACGAAAGGAAAGCGCACACACACGCACACGCACACGCACACACACACACACACACACACACACACACACGACCCCTCCCCCCCCCCAAATACATACACACTGGAGCACTCCCAACTCGACTATATTAAAGTTACCAGCATATTCATAACATACCGAGACCGACGCACTTTATATTCAAATGGGAGGAGGCAACACCATCATAAAAATAAAAGAACAAACAAATGAGAAAAAAAAAATACATGAACGAGGCAGAAAAACCGAATCCCAAAACGAGGTCAGACAAAAATAGTACGGGGTTTTAGATGACAAATAAGCAATGGGTGATCTTTCCCTTCTCTATTTCATTTTTTTTTTTTTATATATTACCATTCTTTGCACTGTGTCCCTATTCCCACCCATCCCTGCTAAGGTTAAATGGGTCTCTTGCTAATGTATGTCAATGAAAATAAGGGTGGAAAGGGAAATTGGTCCTTGATAATGTATGTATGGGGAGGTATATTGGTAGAGAGGTATATTGGTTCTTGCTAATGTATGTTAAGTAATGGTAGCGAGTGAAATGGGTTCTTGCTAACGTATGGTAAAGTTATGGTAGAGGGGGAATGGGCTATTGATGAAGTATGTAATGTGCAATGGTGGAGGGAAATTGGTCCTTGCTAATGGATCTATGTAAAAGTAATGGTAGAATGTGAAGGAATGGTAGCGAGTGAAATGGGTTCTTGCTAACGTATGGGAAAGTAATGGAAGAGGGGGGAATGGGTTATTGTTGAAGTAGTATGTAATGCGTAATAGTAGAGGAAGGAATGAGTTCTTGCTAATGTATCTATGTACAAATAATGGTAAAGGGAAGTGGGGAAATGGTAGAGGGAAATGGGTTCTTGTTAATGGATGTGAAAATAATGGTAGAGGGGGGAATGGGCTCTTGTTGAAGTATGTAATGTGTAATGGTGGAGAGAAATGGGACCTTGCTAATGTATCTATGTATAAATAATGGTATAAAGGGAAGCGGGGGAATAGTAGAGAGGGAAATGGGTTCTTACTAATGTATCTATGTATAAATAATGGTATAAAGGGAAGCGGGGGAATAGTAGAGAGGGAAATGGGTTCTTACTAATGTATCTATGTATAAATAATGGTAAAGGGAAGCGGGGGAATAGTAGAGAGGGAAATGGGTTCTTACTAATGTATCTATGTATAAATAATGGTATAAAGGGAAGCGGGGGAATGGTAGAGAGGGAAATGGGTTCTTACTAATGTATCTATGTATAAATAATGGTATAAAGGGAAGCGGGGGAATAGTAGAGAGGGAAATGGGTTCTTACTAATGTATCTATGTATAAATAATGGTATAAAGGGAAGCGGGGGAATAGTAGAGAGGGAAATGGGTTCTTACTAATGTATCTATGTATAAATAATGGTATAAAGGGAAGCGGGGAAATAGTAGAGAGGGAAATGGGTTCTTACTAATGTATCTATGTATAAATAATGGTATAAAGGAAGCGGGAATAGTAGAGAGGAAATGGGTTCTTACTAATGTATCTATGTATAAATAATGGTATAAAGGGAAGCGGGGAAATAGTAGAGAGGGAAATGGGTTCTTACTAATGTATCTATGTATAAATAATGGTATAAAGGGAAGCGGGGGAATAGTAGAGAGGGAAATCGGCTCTTGCTAATGTATCTATGTATAAATAATGGTATAAAGGGAAGCGGGGGAATAGAAGAGAGGGGAATGGGTTCTTGCTAATGGATGTGAAAGTAATGGTAGGGAGAGAAATGGGACCTTGCTAATGTACATATGTGAGAGAAATGGTATTCCTGAGGGCACAAATAAAATAATAATTGAAAAAACATAATTTCCATACGAGGCGTGAGGGAGCGTGTGAGGCGCCCACCACCAAAATAGAAATAACAAAAATAGATAAATATGTATAAAAAAATAAATAAATGAAAAAAAGATAAACAAAAGCAAACAAAATAAAAGGAACAAAATAAAACTAAAACCTAAAATCTGGAAAACTATAAAAAAATAAAACCTAAAAAAATGAAAAAAAACTAAAAAATATAAACACAAAAAAATAGAAATAACTACACCAAAAAAACAAAAAAACAAATAAGAAAAACATCACAAAAAAATCTCCATGACAAAAAAAATGATAAATATAAAAATCCTCGCCTCTGCTAAAATCATACGCCGCGAAAAGTTCCTTGCCTAAAGCTAACATAAAACGCCGTAAAATGTGCACCCGACAATTCACCCGTAATGAGAGCAGAGATTCCGCACTCCAACTTTAGCGATTTAATGTCCACAAAAATTTATCCCTTTAAATATACAGACGCGAGGCCCGAAATTTATGTATGCATGGCCACCGTATTCACTGTATTCATGGTTCTTGGAAGGTATACATGGCGGCAAGAAGAGGCTGGCAATACATGAGGACTTAGGAGGCGTAACAGGATTTTTTTTTTTTTTTTTTTACAGCAAAGGAGACAGTTCAAGGGCAC
Organism: Eriocheir sinensis; assembly: GCF_024679095.1. Lineage (NCBI taxonomy): Eukaryota > Metazoa > Arthropoda > Malacostraca > Decapoda > Varunidae > Eriocheir > Eriocheir sinensis. The sequence goes on along the minus strand of NC_066526.1, from coordinate 3,360,200 downwards.
ACAAAAAGCAAACATTAATAAAAAAAAAAGCCCGCTACTCACTGCTCCTAAAAAGAATCCAAAGAGGTGGCCGAAAGATAGGTCAGTTTCGGGAGGAGAGGTGTCCTGATACCCTCCTCTTGAAAGAGTTTAAGTCGTAGGCAGGAGGAAATACAGATGAAGGAAGATTGTTCCAGAGTTTACCAGCGTGAGGGATGAAAGAGTGAAGATGCTGGTTAACTCTTGCATAAGGGGTTTGGACAGTATAGGGATGAGCATGAGTAGAAAGTCGAGTGCAGCGGGGCCGCGGGAGGGGGGGAGGCATGCAGTTAGCAAGTTCAGAAGAGCAGTCAGCGTGGAAATATCGATAGAAGATAGAGAGGCAACATTGCGGCGGAATTTAAGAGGTAGAAGACTATCAGTATGAGGAGGAGAGCTGATGAGACGAAGAGCCTTAGCCTCCACTCTGTCCAGAAGAGCTGTGAGTGGAGCCCCCACACATGAGATGCATACTCCATACGAGGGCGGACAAGGCCCCTGTATATGGACAGCAACTGTGCAGGGGAGAAGAACTGGCGGAGACGGTACAGAACGCCCAGCCTCGAGGAAGCTGATTTAGTAAGAGATGAGATATGAAGTTTCCAGTTGAGATTTTGAGTTAAGGATAGACCGAGAATGTTTAGTGTTGAGGAAGGTGATAGCTGGGTGTTGTCAAAGAATAGGGGATAGTTGTTTGGAAGATTGTGTCGAGTGGATAGGTGGAGAAACTGTGTTTTTGAGGCGTTGAAGGACACCAGGTTCTTCTTGCCCCAATCGGAAATAATAGTAAGGTCTGAGGCTAAGCGTTCTGCAGTCTCCAGCCTTGAGTCGTTAAGTTCCTGAAGGGTGGGTCTTCTATTAAAAGAAGTTGAATAATGCAGAGTGGAATCATCGGCGTAGGAATGGATAGTCAAATGCGTTATGTATACATGGCTACAGTATACAGGGGGTCTTCAAGTATACACATTGATTGAAAGAGGTATACATGTGTACTATGAGGTATACATGGCAGAAACGCTCACGACGATAAACACGTACACACAATGATGAGGTAAAAAAGACGTACACACACACACACACACACACACACACACACACACACACACACACACGCACACAATAGTTATAAAAATACGGACATACATAAATACATAAGAGATAAAATGAGATATACATACACGCATACTTAAAATATGCACAAAAATAGACAAAAATAACGAACCAGATTTACGAGGTGGATGTAAAAATTTCGGGGCAGAGAAGTAAAGCCAGTGTGTGTGTGTGTGTGTGTGTGTGTGTGTGTGTGTGTGTGTGTGTTGCCATGAGCCTAACAGTGAGAACATGAACATAACAACACGGATGAGATGTGTAGATGAGCTCACGGCCATTAAGAGGAATCAGGCAGCCATGAAACAAAAGTGGGCGGCGGGGAGGGGGATGGAGGAAGAAAAGTGCTGGTTATGGAAGGGGAGGTGGAGGGAGGGAGGAGGCGATGAAGGATGGAGGGAGGGAAGTAGGGGAAAGGAGGGGGTTGGAGGGGAGGGAGGGAGGCAGGGGAGAGGAGGGGGGTGGAGGGGAGGGAGAGATGCAGGGGATAGGAGGTGGTGGAGGGGAGGATGGCAGGGGATAGGAGGTGGTGGAAGGGAGGAAGGAAGGGGATAGGAGGTGGTGGAAGGGGGGAGGGAGGAAGAGGAGAGGCGGTAGAGGGGAGGGAGGGTTGAGAGGGGAGGGAGGGGTTGGGGGGTTGGAGGGAAGTAGGGAAGGAGAATGGCAGCCACCTCCATATATCACCACCTCCACCACAACCACCACCACCGTAACCATACAACCTTAACTGCCCTTATCAACTGAGACGCCTTCCTCCTACGTCCTACTTGGCCTTTCCTTCAACCTAGTGGAGTCAAAAATAACGAGGAACATGAGCTGACGTATCGCCTTACTCAGTTATGAAGCTTAACAACGATATGAATAAAGCAGAAATTAATAAAAGATATAAATAATGTTAAAGCAAACTCGTAGATGTACTGGGAGACGAGGACACTATGGTCAGAAGAAAATGATAACAAATGTGATAGTGACAGAGCCTAGATATCAAAGTGCGTCTAGCTACAGAAACCACGTCATATTCATCTCCCAAAAATCGTTAAACGGTTTATCATAAGAAGTCAGTAGCATGCCCATCTTATTTTACGTATATTTTAACTTTAACAATCACTCTTCATCCCGGCGTCACCCTAGCCATCTATTTCATCATAATTAGTGAATCATTAACTTTCAAAATAACTAACTTCACCCCTACGTTGCCATTGGGTCACCTTACCTAATCACGTGCGTTATTCTAATTAATATTTGAGTAGTTACTAAACACCTGGATCCCCCATTACCATATCTGATTATATCCAGCGAACATTAATTACGTTTAACCATCAACTTTCATCCGTACGTAATCACTGCGTCATCCTACTTAATCACCTAGCACTTGTATTCCACAATCCCTTAATCTGTCGTATTCACTTTGCCTTACGAAAGCATTAAAACACTACTGCCCCCCATCGCCGCGGCATCCCACCCAACCACACGTTTCACCAGAAAAATCTTTAAATAACCACAAATCCCTGGCATTTAAATACTTCTTCACCTGTCTGTCATATTTACCTTATCTCTTTGCATGTTCAGGCGCCGTGGAGGTAAGCGGGAAGGCGAGATGACGTGGATAAGTTAGGATAATGACGGAGCACTCGAGGGCACGTGCGGCGGGTCAGGAGAGCAAGGGAGACCAGGCGAGGAGCGGTGGAGCAGCGGGGGAGGGGTAGGCGGGAGAAAGGACGACGCGAGGAGTTACCTACACAGAAAATGGGTTGACATAATGGATGACGGTGATATAATGAGACTGCCTAAGCTTTTTTTTTTTTTTTTTTTGTGTGTGTAGCAATGAGCTTGGCAGTGACAACATGATCATAACAACACGAGGGAGATGAGTAAATGAGCACAAGGCAATTAATTAGTAGGAATCAGGCAACCATGAAGCAAAAGTGGGTGAACGATGAGACGAGTGGAGAGAGAAGTGATGGTTAAAGGGGGAGGGAGGGGAGGAACACGGGAGGAGGCCGGGAGGGGATGAGAGAGGAGTGCTGGTTAAAAGAGGGGAGAGGGGAGGCAGGAGGGGAGGAAGAGGAGGAAGGTGGGTGAGAGAGCTAGGGGAGAGGTAGCGTTGGCGGGGGGGGGGCAATCAATGAGGGAGTATATAAGTTGTGGGTTCGGGGTGGGGAAGAGGGAGTCCTTACTGAAATATAGAAATAAAGGAATAGTAAGGTGGACAGCCCGCCATTTCACCTCTCCGACTAATATTTCACTTCCTACTTTACCTTCTGCTCCCCCTCTTCTTCTCTTCCCCAATCTTCTCTCTAAAAAAAAAGGAGGGGGGGAAGAGAGGGAGAGAGGGAGAATGGCAGCTACCTCCATCCATCCACCACCACCATCACCACATCGTAACCAAAGAGCCTAACCTGCCCTTATTATTGAGACGCCCCCCTCCGATGTCCTGATAGGCCTTTCCTTAACCAACTACAACCAGAAATAATGAGTAAGAAGAGCTGATGTATCGCTTTACACAGATACAAAGCTTAACAACGAAAGAAATAAAGCAAGGACCAAGGAAAGCGACTTAAGCAGCAATAGTTAAAATAAGCTAAGGCGTGGGCGTACCGGGAAAAGGGGAAACAGCTGTCAGAAGTGTATGATAAATGTGAGCAACGGAGTAAAGAGGATCTCGGGAATCATACTACGGCAACCACGTCACATAAGTCTTCAGATTATCACTAAACACTGCATTATGAAAGTACCTAACATTTCTATCTTATTTACCGTATCCTATTTACTTAAACCATCACCTGTGTTGTCACTACGTCATCTTACCTTACCCAATCACATGCTTTACCTTAATTAATGTTTGCATAGTCATTAAACACCTGCATCTTCAGTAGCTCAACCTGCCTGTCTTATTCACCTCACCTTTAGACAGCATTTAACACCCCAGCTCAACCCGACCGCGGCTTCACCTAAATTAACCTTTAAATAACAACAAATCCGTGCATTAAAATACGTCTTCACCTGTCTGCTTTATTTACCTTATCTTCCTGCATGCACAGGCGCCGTGGACGTAGGCGGGGAGGCGGGGTGACGCAGACAACTTAAGATAACAACGGAGCACTCGAGGGGACGTGCGGCTGGTCAGGAGGGCGAGGGAGAGAGGGCGAGGACCGGGCGGGCAGCGGGGGTGGGTGACGCGGGGAGGCAAGAGAAAGGTTGACGCGAGGAGTTACCTACACAGAAAATGGGTTGGCGTAATGGATAACGGGGATATTACGACTAACGTAAGAGGCATAACATTAATGAAGCTGTGTTTATGATGGCATTTTTTTCGCTATTGAATATAAAGTGTTTTGTCGTGTTTTTTTTTTCTCTATTTATCCATTTTCATAAATCTGTTTTTAAAGCTTAGGTAGGGGTAAGAGAGCTTTGTTATTCTTAAATATTTGCTCTTTTTCATATAGTTTATTTATATATCTTCGTATTTAATTAAAACTTATAGGAGTAAGGTACCGAAGTATTTATTTTATTACCTATTTTCTATTTATATATCTTCCTTTTTAAAACTCGTAGGTGTGAGGTAGTGATGTAATTCACTAAGTATTTTCTTTTTACATATAAACAGGGGAAAGGTAAGGATTTATTCACCTCACATGCAGAGTTGTCACTTTTATTCCACGCAAATATGCCAACATTCTCCACCGTTTAGCAGGGCGCCGTGAATGCATCAGCCGAACTATATGTACACACGCGTAGACAGGGAATATATATTTTGCGCAAATTCACGGAGCACTAAACAATTTATTATAGAACGGTGAATTCTGAAGACAAGGCGGAACAATGGGACGTCCCTGTGTATGAATGGAGAGAGAGAGAGAGAGAGAGAGAGAGAGAGAGAGAGAGAGAGAGAGAGAGAGAGAGAGAGAGAGAGAGAGAGAGAGAGAGAGAGAGAATGCCTATATATCATTTCCCTTCTCGTTATGCAAGATGACCAACGATAAAGAGAAGGGAGAACACATTTTCGTCCACTTAAAAATCAACAAATATATTACAATCATGAAGCAACCAAACAAAACATCCCCAAAACAAAAACAAACAACAAAAATAATACAACACTTAAAATGCAAATAAAACGAAATATGAGACAATAAATCTGTCCCCCCCCCCCACCCACACACACACACACACACACACACACATACACAGACCCAGGTGAATCAATCAACGAGCAACTAACACAACCACGTCACGATGGCAACGGGAGAGAGAAAAACGGTGTCGGGAGGAAACTGAGCATAAGCGTTAAGTTGTCGTCTCGTCTTCCCTCTTCCTCCTCCTCCTCGCCGCCGCCGCCAGGAGATAACGAGTTGGGGAAAAACTGCCTCTGTCCGCCTGAGAATGGTGATGAAGACGCCGCGGTGATGGTGAAGATGGTATTATGTGTGTGTGACAAGGGGGGGGGGGGGAGAGAGAGAGAGAGAGAGAGAGAGAGAGAGAGAGAGAGAGAGAGAGAGAGAGAGAGAGAGAGAGAGAGAGAGAGAGAGAGACGCATATTCCTCGATACTTTAACAATACAATGATGGCATGAAATGAATCCCCGTTGACATAGAGGGAAATAAATAGACTTAGGCAGGTCATATCAGGCGTAGCAATGATAGCGAGAGGACAATCAACATATCAGAACAGTGACAAGGCTGAGGAATCTAAGAGGAGAAGGAGAAATATCAAGAATCTTAGCCGTCGAAAAATAAACGTGTGGAATATAGTTAACTCTGAATGATGCATAAGAATGATATAAATGAAACTACTGCACCCGTAAGAATAACAAGTGAACATTGATGCATCTGAGGAAGGTGGGAAGAGAAGAGAAGAAATACCACAAATCTGATCGGAATAGAGAATCGGACGTGTGGATAATAGGAACTAAGAATGATGCCAATGTATGAATGATAACAGATGAACCTTCCGTGCTGCTGGGAATAATAAAGAGTAAACAGTGACGAGGCTGGGAAATGTGGGAAAAAGAGACAGGGGGGAAATAATAAGGAATCTGAGCGGAGTAGAGAAACAGACGAGATGATTTTTTTCCGGGAGAATACTAAGGGGTGAACAGGGACGAGCATGAGGAATGTAAGAAGAGGAGAAAAAAGGAGTAAACATTGACGATAAGGAGAAAGGCCGATAGAGAAGAGGAAACACAACTAAACAGAGAGAAACAGAGGAACAGACCTGTGGAAGATGAGAGCTAAATATGAAAAAGACGAAACTACTTTGATGCAGAGAATAATAAAAGGAGTGAATAGTAAGAAGGAAGAGGAATGTAGGAGAAAAGAAAGGGAGACAAAGAATCAGAGCGGACTAGAGGAACAGGCGTATGGATGATGGTTTCTTTCCCCCGAGATGATGACGATAAAAAGTTTCTGGGCTGCTGATGACGCGGCCGTGCGGAGAATGACCAAAAACTGTGACGATGACGATGCTGCTTTCCCCTCGCCTTGACACGTCCGGGACTCGCTGAAGATGCTGAGGTTGACGTGAAGAAATAGACACAGATACAAAAAAAGAGAAGCTAAAGAACGATGGACAAAAACAAAAACAAGACTTGCTGAAGGTGCTGAGGTTGTCGTTAAGAAATAGACACAGATACAAAATAGAGACTCGAAAGAAAGATGAACACATAAACAAAATAAAAAGACTTGCTGGAGGTGCTGATAAATAAGAATGAAATAGACAGATGAAAAAGAAGAAAAGGAAACTCGCTAAAGATGGTTTGTTTGCCCTGAAGAAACAGACACGTACAAAAGAAAAAAGAAGATGAAAGGGCCTGAGTTTGACATCAATAGACACAGATACAAAAAAAAAAGACGAGAAAGGTGTTGAGAAGTAAGAAAGAAATAGACATACGAAAAAAAAGACGTTAAAGATGATGAAAAATAAAGAAATACAAATACAAAATAAGAACAGTTTGACCTTAAGAAAGTACAGACATAGATACAAAAAAAGACTCGTTGAAGGAATTGACAAGGGCGGAAATAAACAGATAAAAAAAAAGATAAAGAGATGAAAAAATGCTTAGTTTGACCTTCAGAAATAAATACATACCAAACAAGGCTTAGTACACTGCTGAGCTCTACGTTAAGAAATAAACCTAAAAATACTGGAAAAGATAGATATTCCTGACCCGTCTTGAAGAGGAAGAAAAATTACACTTAATATTTGACGTAAGAAAGAAGATCCATTGTTCAACTGTCCGCCCTCTTCCTCTCTTCCTCCTCCTCTTCCTTTTTCCTCCTCTCCCCCTCCCTTCCCCCAAGACTCCTCATTTTTCCTTCCCTCCCTCTCCCTCCCTCCACCTCCTTCCGCTAGACCTCTCATTTAACTCACTCACCCTTCCTCTCCCTCTCTCCTCCTCCTCCTCCTACATTCCTCCTCCTCCCTTCGAAGACTTCTTATTTATCGCCCTGCACCTACCTCTGTCTTCTCTACCTCCCTCCCACTCCTCCTGCTCTTCCTCTCTCCAACTTTCTCTCCTGTTTCCTCTTCCCCTCTCGGCTTCCTAATTCTCCACCTTACCACTATTTCTCTTCCATTCTCTCTCCCTCCTTCCTGCTCTTCCTTCCTCTCTCTTTTATCTCCCCCTCTTCCTTCTTCCTCAACTTCGTGTGACCTCCCAATTCTTTTTACCCCCCCTCATTTTTCTCTTCTCCCTTCTTCTTTTCCTGCTCGCCCGCTCCTCTCACCTTCATCTTCCTCCCTCCCTCCCTCCTCCTCTTCTCCTCCTTCCAAAATACCCGAAAGGCATCTCTCTTCTCCACTGATATAAGCTTTTCTCTTTCTCCTTCCTGTCCCTTCCCTCCCTCTCTCTTTTATCTCTCTCTTCCTCCTTTCTAAACACCCACATGACCTCCCATTCTTCACCGCCTCCCCTCCTTTTATCTCTTCTCTTCTTCCTTCACTCCCTTCTCTTCTGTTCTTCTCTTCTTGCTCTCCCACCCTTCCAACGTGCCGGCAGGAAATAGTTAGAAGAGAACACCATGTGCTTTTAAGGAAGAAAGGGACATGGAAATTTTGCAGTAAAGAGAGAAATAAGAGGAAATTACTACCCTTAACTTACGCTACTGGTGACCTAAGTTGTGGGGGAAATTATTAACACAAAGTCTTCAGGTTGGGGCCGTGCTGCAGTGTGCCCTAAATATACGAAAAGTGTCAGTAAAATCCTATATCCCTGAAGTACTTATCCAATGAAGACTTGAAGCTATTGATACTCTGTGAGATAACTACTGACGGCGAGAGTCTATTTCAGTGATCCACGACTCTATTATTGAAATAACTATTGCGCGCCAATGTGTTACATCTGTTTCCCTTTAACTTCATACCGTTGCTGCGTGTTATTGTGTTGGGGTCTCTCTGAAATAGACTATCTGGGTTAATGTTTTCAAGTCTATTAAGGATTTTGAACGCTTCGAAACATTAACCCAAACAGTCTATTTCAGAGATACCCCAACACAATAACACGCATCAACGGTATGATGTTAAAGGAAAACAGATGTAACACATTGGCGCGCAGAAGTTATTTCAATAATAGAGTCGTGGATCACTGGAATAGACTATCTATGTAATCATATGTATGTATGTATTCTCTCCCTTCTTTCCTGTTCTTCTCCCTGCTCCCCCTTTCTTCCTCCACCTCCACTCCTTCCTAAAACACCCACATAACCTCCCATTCCTCCCTCTCACGCCCATTTTCTCTTTCCGCCCTTCTTCTCTTCCTGCCCTTCTTCCTTATCTCCCATCTCTTCCCCTCTCCCACATACTTTCCTTCTTTCTAAATACCCGCCTGACTTCCCTTCCTCTTTTCTGATGATACCCGCTTACCCTTTCCCTCCTCTTCCCTCACCCTGCCTTCTCTCGCTTCCTCCTCTTCCTCCCTCTTCCTCCCTCCCTCACAGACAGCAGCAGGAGGGACAAATTGCCCTTTTATCGCTTCCTTAATGGTGTTTTCCTGAACTGAGCCGCCACAGATCTTAACGAACGGCCGCATTAAACAAAAATGACCCGAAAACGAAGGGACCGCACGTAACTTTGTGAAGAATGCGGCAGTAAGACGTCTCTTTAATCGGTGTTCCAGAAGACTTCAAAACAGAACTTGGGGACGCCAACGCAAGTACTCTAATTGAAGTAATCTATCAAGTCCGTGCCCTAAAAGTTGTTGTTTTTAAATTAAGGAGATGTGAGGAAACTTGACTCGAGGTGATATACACACATTGCATTAAGCTTGGAAAAGGGGAGCATGAGAACTCTATGGAAGAGTAACGAGATCCACAAAAAGACATACGACATATACGAAAAAAAAAAATAGGACTAAATAAACTATGAAGTCCAATACCATAGAGTTTCCTGAGGAGAAGTAAAATTATAGAAAAAAAGAAAATACAAAAACAAGGAGCAAGACAGAAAAAAAAACATACAATGAGGGAGAAACACGAACAAGAAAACAGGACTAATTAACCATGAAACTCCTTACTGAACAATTTCTAAATAAAATGTAATAAAATATAAGGAAACGAAACTGCAAAAGCGTAAAAACTGGTATGCTGTCCGGACTTCTATTCCGAATGCCAAGGATCGATTTCCGGCGCTTAGTGGTGTGCATATCGAAATAAAATAAGGAGCAAAGTGAAACAATAAAAAAAACTACCCGGAATCATAATGAGCAAGAGAAGATGAAAGATTTGGACTGTCATCTGGAAATTGGGTTTTGATCCTGTGATGGGGGCGCGGGAAGTACTGGATGGGGTGTGGAGGCGGATGTGACGTAGGTAGCAAAGGGAAACATCTGACTGAGGGGTAAGGGAGAAGGAAGGGAGAGGAAAGTAAGGTGTGAAGGGGGGAAAGGAGAAGGGAGAGAAAGGAAGGGTGTATGGGAAACGGGAGAAGGAAGGGAGAAGGGGAGGGTGTGACAGGAATGGGAGAAGGTAGGGAGAGGAAGGGAGGGTATGAGGGGAATGGGGTAAGGAAGGGAGAGGAAGGGAAGGTGTGAAGGGAAATGGGAGAAGGAAGAGAGAGGATGGGAGGGTGTGATGGGGGATGGGAGGAGGGGAGAGGAAGGGAGCGTGTGAGGGAAAATGGACAAAGAGAGGGAGAGGAGTGAAGGGGGTGAGGAGAAAGGGAAAGGGAAGTGAAAGGAAGGGAGAGTGAGAGGGAAACGGCAAAAAAAAGGCAATGGAGGGCGTGATAGGAGAGAAAAAGGGGGGAGAGAGAGAGAGAGAGAGAGAACATAAAAAAAAGAGAACAACAAGAAAACAAGCGAACACAATGGGAGGAAACAAAGAAGGAACAGGAAAACGATAAAAAATAAGTTAGGGAGGAGACAAATCTAGCACGAAGATAAAAGATAGCAATGGAGAACACGGGGAAAAAGATAGCACGAAAAATATCATGAGAAACAAACAAACAAAAAAAGAAACATAGGTAGAAATCATTACCCACCATCCCTCACCTCCACCACCACCACTACCACCACTCTACTCCCCCCCACTACCACCAGCACCTTCCTCTCACCCAGCAGACAGCAATGGGCCCCGCGGTAAGAAGCCCCACCACTACGCACGCTTATCTAAGGCCGGGATTATACTAAATTCTGACTCCTGCCCTTGCTCCAGACTGCACTTACCACTATTAAAACTCTGCAGCCCCTTGCGACCCCCTCTCCTCCTCTTTCCCCTTTGGTCCCCTGAGGCATGAGTGCGTGGGGGGGAAGGGGAAGGAGAGAGGATAATAAGAGAGGCACGCCGTCCTTGGGGAATGCCACACGGTCTCTGTCTCACGAGGGAAACAAAGGGGAGATGCGTACCCTTGGTCTGGTGGCTGATAAAAAAGGAGGGGAATTTGCAGGTAAGGTGTGTGTGTTGAGGGGGTGTTGGGGAGGGTTGTGTGCGGGGGGATGTTTTTTTTTTGTGTGTGTGTATGTGTGTTGTAAGGTGGAAGTGTTACAGTGGAAGGCTCCTTTGTATTTGTACGTCAGTGTGGAGCTTTGTGGAGTGATGCGCATGCGTGTTTTTTTTCTTTGAGTGTGTTTGGGCGGAAATTCATTGACAATCAAATTTTCTTCTTTACAACAGCTTTTTGTTTTAACGGAATAACGTAATTTTAACACATATTCGCTTTGTGGAGGGATGCGCATGCGAGTTTTTTTTTAGTGTGTTTTTGTGTGGAAATTCATTGATAATCATATTTTCTTCATTACAATAGCTTTTTGTTTTAAGGGATTAACGTATTTTTAACACATATTCGATACTTTGTTTATATTGTTCGGTAGTGCACGACTTTTCCTCCTCTAGTTTCATGTATTCGTGTTATTTTACGAACTTCATTTTCTTTTATCTCGTTTGTCTCAATCTTTTACATCATAGCTTTTAATTACATGTCTCCTTTCAGTTCAAAATATTATTACTGATTGCCAATTAACCTGCCTAGTTGCATGTCTCACTCGTTTTATGTCAGTTTTTTACGTCATTGTGATATATTCCTTTTAAACTATTATACTTTTCATCACGCACCTCAAAATATTAACCCGGTAGCTGCGGGGATCATGTTTCTTAAAGGCCCCTCTAAGCGAGAAAAATGAAAAAAATCATCACTCACACAAACCATTTCGTAATATATATATAGGCATTTGTGATCAGTTTATGCATCATCTATTTTTTGGGGTTTATATCATGGCAAAAATGTGGCCCGTCGCTGGTACACGGTAAAGCCACAAATTTGGCCCCTCGCTGCTACCGGGTTAACGCTTCTTTGACCTTTACTGGCCTAGTTTCATGTTTCATTCATCGTTATTTCAGTTTCCTCCGCGCCTTAATAAAATGTTCTTTTCACACTTTCATTTTTTTCCATCCTTCACTTCAAAATATTTCAGATTCACGCCTTTTATTTCCAAGTCCTCCAATTCCTTACACTCAGTCTTTGCTTTTATTTACAAACAATCCCAGCTTTCATCTAAGCATCATCTTCGCACCTGAATGCAAAAATATGACCTTAATAGAAACACAATCAACCTGCTTATTTTTACGTCTTTCATCTCAAGGCGTACAGTTCCTTACTTTCCGTTTTACCTTTCCTTTACACACAATCCAAACTTTTTATATACATTTTTCCTTTCTCCAATACAAAAATATGACCTTATCTCAACACAGCCACACACTTAACCCGTCTACTTTCACGTCTTTCATCTCCAAACCTATACTTACTCTTAATTTTCCTTTACACGCAATCCAAACGTTTATATACATTTTTCCTTTCTCCAATACAAAAATATGACCTTATCTCAACACAGCCACACACTTAACCTGTTTACTTTCACGTCTTTCATCTCCAAACCTATACTTACTCTTAATTTTCCTTTACACGCAATCCAAACGTTTATATACATTTTTCCTTTCTCCAATACAAAAATATGACCTTATCTCAACACAGCCACACACTTAACCTGTTTACTTTCACGTCTTTCATCTGCAAACCTATACTTACTCTTAATTTTCCTTTACACGCAATCGCTACTTTAATATACACATCATTTCCGTACCTCAACACAAAATTAAGACCACTTCCCCTAACTCAACCTGTCCTCCCGCCGCCCATCTCGCGGCGTCTATTCCTCGTTCGCTCGCGGAGTATAAAATTTCAATCTTTTTACAATATTGATCGGCAGGAGGGGAGGAGGAGCAGCTTCGGGTTACGAGGGACTCTGATAGCCCGGAGGAAAAAGCTTGATGGAAGAGGAAATGAGGTAATGATGGAGGAAATATCTTGTAGGAAATATGTCAAGAATCCTTTTTTTCTCCGGCGA
>NC_066526.1:3327245-3342245 GCF_024679095.1 Eriocheir sinensis | reverse complement strand
GGCTTTTTTTGTAGAGGACTTTTGTGAAGAGGGCTTTTTTTGTAGCTGGCTTTTTTGTAGAGGGCTTTTTTTTGTAGCGGGATTTTTTGTAGAGGGCTTTTTTTTGAAGCGGTCTTTTTTGTAGAGGTTTTTTTTTGTAGCGGGATTTTTTGTAGAGGGCTTTTTTTGTAGCGGTCTTTTATGTAGAGGGCTTTTTTTGTAGCGGTCTTTTATGTAGAAGGCTTTTTTTTGTAGCGGTCTTTTTTGTAGAGGGCTTTTTTTGTAGCGGGATTTTTTGTAGCGGGATTTTTTTGTAGCGGGATTTTTTGAAGCGGGATTTTTTTGTAGCGGGATTTTTTGTAGCGGGATTTTTTTGTAGCGGGATTTTTTGAAGCGGGATTTTTTGTAGCGGGCTTTTTTTTGTAGCGGGCTTTTATGTAGAGGGCTTTTTTTTGTAGCGGTCTTTTTTGTAGAGGGCTTTTTTTGTAGCGGGATTTTTTGGAGCGGGATTTTTTTGTAGCGGGATTTTTTGAAGCGGGATTTTTTGTAGCGGGCTTTTTTTTGTAGCGGGTTTTTTTGTAGCGGGCTTTTTTTGTAGCGGGCTTTTTTGTAGAGGGCTTTTTTTGTAGCGGTCTTTTTTGTAGAGGGCTTTTTTTGTAGCGGTCTTTTTTGTAGAGGGCTTTTTTTGTAGCGGTCTTTTTTGTAGAGGGCTTTTTTTGTAGCGGTCTTTTTTGAAGAAGGCTTTTTTTGTAGCGGTCTTTTTTGTAGAGGGCTTTTTTTGTATCGGGCTTTTTGAAGAGGCTTTTTGTAGCGGGATTTTTGTAGCGGTCTTTTTTGTAGAGGCTTTTTTGTAGCGGTCTTTTTGTAGAGGCTTTTTTTGTAGGGATTTTTTGTAGCAGGATTTTTGTGGGCTTTTTTGGTAGCAGGCTTTTTGTAGAGGGCTTTTTGTAGCAGTCTTTTTGTAGAGGGCTTTTTTGTAGCGGGATTTTTTGTAGAGGGCTTTTTTTGTAGCGGTCTTTTTTGTAGAGGGCTTTTTTTGTAGCGGGATTTTTTGTAGAGGGCTTTTTTTGTAGCGGGCTTTTTTGTAGAGGGCTTTTTTTGTAGCGGGATTTTTTGTAGCGGGCTTTTTTTGTAGAGGGCTTTTTTTGTAGCGGGATTTTTTTGAAGCGGGATTTTTTTGTAGCGGGATTTTTTTGAAGCGGGATTTTTTGTAGCGGGATTTTTTTTGTAGCGGGCTTTTTTGTAGCGGGCTTTTTTGTACCCTTTTTGTTGCCCTTGAGCCGTACCCTTTTTGTTGCCCTGGAGCCGTACCCATTTTGTTGCCCTTGAGCCGTATCCTTTGATGTAAAAAAAAAAAAAAACGCAGATATTTAAAGCGATATTCAACTGGATGGGTTAAAACGTTGCATACAAATGGTGACGAGGAAAGTTAAGTTCAAATACATGAGAAATACATGAGACTAAGTAACTAAGGAACGACCATCAGAAAAATGCCACACTTCAAAGATATGTGAAGAAAGACATATATTGGATTGCGTGTAAAACTTGGAGCTAAATATATCCAGAGATCACATTTTCGCCAACCAAGACTGACTGGAGAGGGGAAAAAATCTACACAAGGAGCCCACAAAAAAAACTACTTGCTTTAAGCCCACACACAACAAAAAAATGAAAAAAAAAAATATAAATGGCGGTGACGGCTGGAAAAAAAGATGACCAAAGGAAGTATGTTCTGTATAAAAGAGAGGGAGAGAGAGAGGGAGAGAGAAGAGAAAAATGTAAATATAGCAATGTTTGTGTAATAGATTAGTTTTCGTGTGTGTATGTGTGTGTGTGAGTGTGTTTTACGTCGCGGCCTATTGCGCCGGTAGGCTTCTTCCCGGTGAGGCCTGATGGTCGGCCCAAGGCTTCTTCCCGGTGGGGCCTGATGGTCGGCCCAGTCCGTTCTGGCTCAGGCGAGTGTTTATAGTGGCGCCATCTTGCATTGGCTCATGCTGCCCTCCCGGAGCTCATCTTTAATCCTAGAATCTAGAGTCCGGGTTGATAGGTGGTCTTCTGGACAGCATGTGGGTAGTTTTAAGCCACTCGGCGGCGGCTGAAAAATCCCAGCTTGGTGGCACCGGGCGGGGATTGAGCTCGCGTCCTCCTGAACGCGGCGCCGTCTCTCTGTCGACTCAGCCACCGCCTCCCCACCGTGTGTGTGTGTGTGTGTGTGTGTGTGTGTGTGTGTGTGTGTGTGTGTGTGTGTGTGTGTGTGTGTGTGTGTGTGTGTGTGTAAACCAATTGAATTTTACCTTTTTCGTTCATTGGGAGAGAAAATTTGCCGAAAATGGTTTGGGAAGAAAGGAAGTGTGAAAACTACAGAATGGTTGGGAGAGAGAGAGAGAGAGAGAGAGAGAGAGAGAGAGAGAGAGAGAGATAACGCAAGCTATAGATCCGAGGCGACAGGAGGAAACACTGGGTAAACTATAAAGCAGATTAATTTTTCCTCCTCCTCCTTCTCCTTCTCCTCCTTTTCCTCCTCCTCCTTCTCCTCCTCCATGTTTCCTCTTCCTCCTCCTCCTCTTCCTCGTCTTCCTCCTCCACAACCAATTCCACGTCCTTCTCTTGCAAATACTTTCTCCTCCTCTTTCTCCTCCCCCTCCTCCTCCTCCTCCTCCTCTTCCTGCTCCTCTTTCTTCTTCCTCTCTTCCCGTGTGTGTGTGTGTGTGTGTGTGTGTGTGTGTGTGTGTGTGTGTGTGTGTGTGTGTGTGTGTGTGTGTGTGTGTAATTCACCTCTTGGTCTGCTGCGGGTCTCTCTCGAGACAGCCAGCCGTTACCCTACGGAGGAGCACAGAGCTCATAGTACCGATCTTTGGGTAGGACTGAGACCACTCACACACAACACACCGCGACAACGAGGTCACAACTCCTTGCCTGACGTCGCGTACCTACTCACTGCTAGGTGAACAGAGGCTAGGGTGGTGGATGAGTGGAATAGGCTTAGCAGTCATGTGGTGAGTGCCAATACAATTGTCACATTGAAAAATAGACTAGATAAATTCATGGACAGCGATATTAGGTGGGGTTAGATACACGGGAGCTTAGGGTCAAAGGAGCAGTCTCGTACAGGCCTACCGGCCTCTTGCAGACTCCTGCGTTCTTATGTTCTTATGTTCTTATGAAAGAAGATAAACCCAACTTATCTTCACAAGGCAGGGAGAATTGAACCCCGGTCCTTCTGATTGTGAGCCAGACGCTCTAGTCCTAAGCTACCGGGCCGTGTGTGTGTGTGTGTGTGTGTGTGTGTGTGTGTGTGTGTGTGAGTGTGTGTGTGTGTGTGTGTTTCTTTCCTTCCCATCTTACCCTCCTCACCGCTTTCCTTCCTTCCTTCCTTCCTTTCTTCCTTCGTTCATTCCCCTCTTCTTCTTCCATTTTTTTCTCTCTCTCTCCAATGATACAGACGTCTTTCTGTTGTCTGTTTGTGAATCTTCTCCTCCTCCCACACACACACGGCGCCCCATGCACACTCTGAGGCCGATCGAGTATATTTCTGCATGTTTCCACAATTTTAATAAAAGGAATCGTCACGAAGCTGCCCGTGTCTGGCGGTTTGGGAGTGGGCGTCTTGCTCGCCATGCCGAGTCTCGCCGGCGGCGAGGCGCAGGGCGACATGCTGGGCGACATTGCCGACGACCGATCCAGGAGGAGCTCCTGCGTTTGGGGGAGCTGGAGCGATACTGTCAGGCCCTCCTCAGGGCCTTAGCATACATAAAGAGGGAGGAGCCATCCGGGAGGTTCTCGGGGACGTGGCCAGCGGGGGCGACGAGGCCCCCGTGCCACGGGCCGAGGTCTTGATCTGGCGGAGGGCGTGGACGTCAGCAGCCACCGCGTCTACGGTCAGCTGCCGGACGCCACCGCGTCTACGGTCTCCTGCCGGGCGATTTGGTGCGTCTACGGTCTCCTGCCGGACGCCGCTGCGTCTACGGTCTGGTGCCGGACGACACCACGTCTACGGTCTGGTGCCGGACGCCACCGCGTCTACGGTCTGCTGCCGGGCGGGGTGGTGCGGGCGTTCACGCCCTCCGCCAAACCAGCGCCTCGGCCGGCGGCTCGGGGGGCTTGTCGCTCCTGCTGGCCACGTCGTCGAGAGCCTCCTGGATGGCCTTTCCCTCTTCATGTATGCTTCCTTCTCCTCTCTTTCCATTTCTCTCTACCTCTTCTTCCTTCCCCTCCTCCCCTTCCTCTTCTCCCCTCTTCATAATGTTATCTTCTGTTTTTCTTTCACATACCTTAGTCATCCTCCCTCTTCCCGATCTCCCTTAATTTTTCCTTCCTATCCACTCCCTCCCCTCCTCCTCTTCTTTCCTCCCCTTTTTCCTCCTTTCGTTTCCTTTCTTCTCCCATCTCTTACCCCTCTTCCTTTCCTCCTCATAACCTTATTCTTGGACATTACATTCACTCCTCCTCCTCCTCCTACGATCACTCCCCTTCCTTCGTCTCTTCCCCTCTCTCTTTGCCTCTCTCTCTCTTACTCTCCTCCCCTCTTTGCTCCTCTCTCCCCTTCCTTCTTCTTTCCGTCCCCTTCCCTCACTTCAATTCCTCTCCTGTCCCTCCTCACCCTGCATATTCTTCCCCTACCCTCCCTCTCCCCTTCATTTTTCCCTCCCCTTCCCAACCACGTTCCTCCCCCCTCTTATCATATGTTGTTATGTTTAAGTTTCTAAAAGACAATAATATAATATCCGACACCCAGCATGGCTTCAGAAACAAGCGCTCCTGCCTAACGAATTTATTAGACTTCTTCCAAGGTATATATAAGAACTGGGATGCCCACATCCCCAGTGATGCATATACCCGGACTTTCAGAAAGCCTTCGACAAGGTACCGCACGAGCGACTCCTTAAGAAACTGCACTCGGCGGGCATTGGAGCCAATCTGATCGCGTGGATAAGAGATTGGCTCACCGGCAGAAAACAACGAGTACTACTCAACGGACAGCCTTCCGATTGGCTTCCAGTCACTAGTGGAGTGCCTCAAGGGTCAGTGCTGGGACCCATCCTCTTTATCATATATAACAATGACCTAGAATCAGGACTGAAAGCCACAATATCAAAATTTGCTGACGACACCAAGGTGGGTGGAAAGGCCCTCACAAAGACCGACTGCAAAATCATTCAGAAAGACCTCAATCACATTACTGAATGGTCGAAAAAATGGCAAATGTCCTTTAATGTTGACAAATGCAAAGTCATGCACATTGGGTCCCAAAATAGTAACCACACATACATCATGAATGGGAAACCTCTGCAGGCGATGCAGGAGGAAAAGGATCTTGGAGTCACTACCAGCAGTGACCTGAAACACGCGAATCACTGTAAAAAAGCATATAACAAAGCCAACACTATGCTCGGGTTCATAGCGAGGAACTTCGAGTGTAAAACACCAGACGTGATGCAATCCTTGTATAATTCCATGGTAAGACCGCACCTCGAGTATGCAGTACAGTTCTGGTCTCCTAATTACAGAAAGGACATTGCTTTACTGGAAAGGATTCAACGACGCTCCACGAAGATGATTCCAACCTTAAGGGCTTAACCGTACGAGGAACGACTCAAGCGACTCAATCTCTTTACATTGGAGAAAAGACGCCTACGAGGGGATATGATTCAAGTCTTCAAGTACCTGAAAAAGTTCAATAACGTCGCTTACTCCAAATTCTTTGAGCTGCAAACCAACACATAAACAAGAAATAACGGTTTACCCATTCAGTCGAGTCGATGTAACACTCTCTCCTCATTGGAAGGTGTTTCTTTTCAAACTGAGTCATCCGCCAATGGAACAATCTTCCCTCAGAAGTAGTAAATGCGAATACCATCAACTCCTTCATATATAAACTCGACCGTCATTTCGCTGCGTCGGGAGTAAACTAAATAACGAGGTGCTTTCATCTGCTCCTCAAGCCCCAGTGGCTGTCGAGCAGATTAAATCACCCAAGCGGGCGACCTCGTAATGAGCCAATAGGCTTTCTGTTGCCGGCATTTCCATGTCCATGTTTCCATGTTTCCTCCTCTTCTTGATCATTAAAGCTCCGGGATATGTAGAGAAAAATAAACAAAGGTGAATAGAACAGTGAATGTATTAGCATTCCCATCAGTAATTAAGCAGATAGCTAGATAAATAGATAGATAGAGAGAGAGGAAAACAGAGATAAGAGCGTGTGTGTGTGTGTGTGTGTGTGTGTGTGTGTGTGTGTGTGTGTGTGTGTGTGTGTGTGTGTGTGTGTGTGTGTTATGGTGGTGTTGGAGGTGAATTTAATTATTATCTAGTCAATATTCAACACCTGTCCTTGCGTAAGGCCTCACCACACGGCGGCCCTCCCCCAGCCAGCCCGTGAGCCGCTGCTGCTAATCAGGGGCGTGGAGGTGACATGTTGACGGAGGCCTGAGTAGAAAACGACTGGTACACAGAAGGTTGGATAGAAGATAACACGTAAACAAGGGTGGATAGATTACAGGTAAAGAGAGAGAAAGAATAGATAATGATAGTTAAGGAGTAAGAAGGATAGAAGAAACCAGATAAAAATGACGGGTAAACAGAGGGAGAGATAGAATATGGAAGATAAACAGAAAGACGGGAAGAAAATGATAGATAAACAGAAGGTTGGATAGAAAATGACATAAAAAGGAGAAAAAGAAAATGTCAGATAAATAGAAAAGTAACACAAAATGGATATATAAATACAAATACAGATTCCAACATCCATTTCACAGTATGGAGACAAAAACAAAAACCGCATAATCGTGGTGAGATCTAGTTAATGCGAAATATAGCTAGAGGATGACTGCCGAGCTTCAATTGCTTACGCTCCTTGAGATGAAACACTGCTTGCATTAATTTCAGCCAGAATGCATTGAGCCCTTTGGCGGAGATCAGAGTCCGCCTTGACTGTTGCATCCATCTCACACCTGGAAGGGATATTCCTGCCCACACTCAGAATACTGCACTTCCAGACAAGGATCTCCATTTACACTTTCCTGACCAATTATGAAATCTGTCAAGTTTGTCTCGTAGAACACTAGCGTCCTGATCTGATTCAATTATACCTTCTCTGCCGATCTTTGTATCCTTCACAAACTAAGTAACATCAATACTAATTCCAGTGTACAAATAATCAATATAAATGATAAACAGTAATGGTCCTAATACCGACTCCTGAGGAACCCGACTCACATCACAGCCCCTGTCGGATTGTTTTTACCATTGACCATTAACGAAATAAATGCTTTCCCACCTTCGCAGTGAGCTTGTAATTTTAGCAACACCCGAAAACGTTGTAGAGATAAAAAGAAAAATAACAACTGGTTCATTGGTTGATTGATTATTAAGAAAAACGTATTGTGAATCGACAGACTTCTTGCAAAACTCTTTATATTATTGCGTATCCACGTTTGGCCCAGAAAGAAAAGAGATTGATGAATATATTGAATGACTGATTGACTGACTGACAGGTTGAATTTACTCTGACTGAGAATTTAATTAACTGACGGAATGATTAATTGGATCACTCACTGATTGACTAATGAACATACAGACGGATGAAATAACAGAGTATTATATATACACACAAAGACAAATACACCCACAAAATAAATATAAAAAAAAACAGGTGACTATACAAATGATAAGTAGAAGGCAAAAAGATTCGTAAAAATAACAAGTGTAAGCTTCCAAAATTTATGTCCAGTCTACGAAAACAAGTAAACCAGTAAATTAATCAAATATATAGTGAAAAATGCTAGAAAGATGGAAGCAAATTTAGTTATGCATTTCAACAACTTCTATTTCCAATCTGACGCTTCCCATTTTCTTTGACCCGAAAAGGAGATGAGGAGGGAGGGAAAGAGGAGAAGAAAGAAATACAGGAAGACGAGGAGAAGGACAATACGGAGGAGGCAGAAAGTTACCTAAATAATATTCGTCTGGTACATTTGCCCATTTCACTTTTTTTTTATTTGTCGAAGAATAAAAAAAAATATATATGTTGCCTCTCGCTACGAAGAGAGAGAGAGAGAGAGAGAGAGAGAGAGAGAGAGAGAGAGAGAGAGAGAGAGAGAGAGAGAGAGAGAGAGAGAGAGAGAGAGAGAGAGAGAGAGAGAGAGAGAGAGAGAGAGAGAGATTAAAAAGCCTATATGAATTCCTAGAAAAGAATTATATACATGTCTAAAAGTAAACAAACACAAAAAATTAAACAAACAGAACGGCAAACAAACAAACAAATAACAAACAAACATACACATACATACATACGTACATGATAACACACACGCACTTCTATAAACGTACAAACTTAAAGACAAACAGAAAGACAGATAAACAGAGAAAGATAGACAACCAGACAACCAAACAAACAAACAAACAAACAGACAGACAGACAGCTGACCTCTTCCTCTCCTAACCTGTTTCTGACTTGTCTCTCTCCCAAGATTAATTTCTCCGGGATATTAATGGCCACTCAGGGGAGATAAGGGGAGAGTGGGAAGAAGGGGGGGAAGGGGGGATGGGTGACGGAGTGGGGAGAAAGGTTGAAAGGGGGAAGGAGAGGAGATAAGCGTGTGTGTCGAAGGGAAAAAGTGGGAGGAAGAAAGGGGTAAGAGGGAAGGAGCAAGAGGGAACAGAGGAGGGAAAAAAGGGTGGAAGGGAGGGGGAGAAAGTATGTAAGGGAAAAGAAGTAAGGGAGGAAGAGTAATAGAAGGAGGGAAGAAGGGTAACAGAAATAAATGGGATATCGCAGAAAGGAAAGAGGTAGAGAGAGGAATGTGAGAAACGGTAGTAGGGAGAAGGTAGAAGGGGAGGGAAACATGGAAACATGGAAACATGGAAACATGGAAATGCAGGCAACAGAAAGCCTATTGGCTCATTACGAGGTCGCCCGCTTGGGTGATTTAATCTGCTCGACCGCCACTTGGGGCTTGGTGAGCAGATGAAAGCACCTCGATATTGAGGAGCAGATGGAAGCCCCTCGTTATTCAGTTTACTCCTGACGCAGCGAAATGACGGTCGATTCTATATTTGAAGGAGTTGATGGTATTCGCATTTACTACTTCTGAGGGAAGATTGTTCCAGTGGCGGATGACTCGGTTTGAAAAGAAACTCCTTCCAATGTCTGTGTTACATCGACTCGACTGAATGGGTAAACCGTTATTTCTAGTTCTTGAGTTGGTTTGCAGTTCAAAGAATTTGGAGTAATCGACGTTATTGAACTTTTTTAGATACTTGAAGACTTGAATCATATCCCCTCGTAGGCGTCTTTTCTCCAGTGTAAAGAGATTGAGTCGCTTGAGTCGTTCCTCGTACCGTTGAGCCCTTAAGGTTGGAATCATCTAAGTGGCGCGTCGTTGAAACCTTTCCAGTAAAGCAAAGTCCTTTCTGTAATTGTGAGAACACAAATGCACAGCAAACTCTAGGTGCGGTCTTACCAAGGAATTATACAAGGATAGCATCACGTCTGGTGTTTTACACTGAAGTTCCTCGCTATGAACCCGAGCATAATGTTGGCCTTGTTGTATGCTTTTTACAGTGATTCGCGTGTATCATGTCACTGCTGAAAGTGACTCCATGATCCTTTTCCTCCTTCATCGATTGCATAGGTCTCCCATTCATGATGTATGTGGTTACTATTTTGGGACCCAATGTGCATGACTTTGCATTTGTCAACATTAAAAGACATTTGCCATTTTTCCGACCATTCGATAATGTGATTGAGGTCTTTCTGAATGATTTCGCAGTCGGTCTTTGTGAGGGCATCTCCACCCACCTTGGTGTCATCTGCAAATTTCGATATTGTGGATTTCAGTCCTGATTCTAGGTCATTGATATATATGATAAAGAGGATGGGTCCCAGCACTGACCCTTGAGGCACTCCACTAGTGACTGGTAGCCAATCGGAAGGCTGTCCGTTGAGTAGTACTCGTTGTTTTCTGTCGGTGAGCCAATCTCTTATCCACGCGATCAGATTGGCTCCAATGCCCGCCGAGTGCAGTTTCTTAAGGAGTCGCTCGTGCGGTACCTTGTCGAAGGCTTTCTGAAAGTCCAGGTATATAACATCACTGGGGATGTGGGCATCCCAGTTCTTATATATACCTTGGAAGAAGTCTAATAAATTCGTTAGGCAGGAGCGCTTGTTTCTGAAGCCATGCTGGGTGTCGGAGATTACATTATTGTTTTCTAGAAACTTAACAAGTTTATCTCTAATAATCTTTTCGAGTATTTTTCCTGCCACTGATGTCAAACTTATGGGCCTGTAGTTTAATGCAACGCTTTTGTCTCCTTTTTTGAAAATCGGTGTTACGTAGGGGAGAGATAGGAATACGGGGAAACGATGAAGAGGTAAAGAAACAGGTGTAATGACTGGAGGGTGACAAGGGGGGAAATGGTAAGGAGGGAGGGGAGAGTAGACGGGAGATAGCAAAATGGCAAAGGAAAGCAAATAAGTCAGCTGGAAGGAAGGAACGACCAAGGAAAAAGGAAAAATGAATGTGTTATGATAAGGTAAAAGGAGTAAAAGGAGAAAGGGAAGGAAGAGGAGAAAGATAACAGAGGCAAAAATGTAGAGAAAAAGGAGGCTGAAAAGGGTAAATAGAAGAGAAAGACGGAAGGGTGAGGAAAAACGAGAAGGAAAGGTATAAAGGAGAAGGAGATAAGGAGAACAAAAATATTAAAAAAGGGAGAGGATATACAGCCGAGGGAGGAGAGAGGAAGATAAGGTGAGGAAAGGGAAAAAAGGATGGGTGAACTGGAGGAGAAAGATAAGTGGAAAGGAGGAGAGAAGGAGGAATTGGAGAGAGAGAGAGAGAGAGAGAGAGAGAGAGAGAGAGAGAGAGAGAGAGAGAGAGAGAGAGAGAGAGAGAGAGAGAGAGAGAGAGAGAGAGAGAGAGAGAGAGAGAGAGAGAGAGAGAGAGAGAGAGAGAGAGAGAGAGAGAGAGAGACCAGAAAATGATAAGAGTTTGAAGTGATAAAGTGTGTGTGTGTGTGTGTGTGTGTGTGTGTGTGTGTGTGTGTGTTTATCGGAAAAAAAAATCATAGAAAGTTAAGATAAGGAAACGAACGAGAAATTAATTGTTTTGGATATTTATAATTAATTCTCCATCATTAATTAAAGTGATACAAAACATAATCGGTAACATTAATTAGACAAACATAATATTGGCAGATAAACATTCGGCAATAATTACTTTGATTGAATAATATCGTAGTAATTTATGTACAAGCATATAATATTCTTAAATCAGATTGTAAGTCAGTTTATTTACATATTTCATTCTTAGATGCATATATTCATAACCAAACACATACATACATACATACATACATACATACATACATACATACATACACATACACACTGGCGCAGACGAGTGAAGATGACAGTTCAAGGACGCAACCCAACAATTTTTTTACATCTTACTTATGAAAAAAAGGGTGAAGAAAAGCGTTAATGATGGAGAAAGAGGAGGGAGGGAGAGGAAGAGGAAGAGGAGGAGGAGGAGGAGAAGGTGAAGAGAAAAGAAGAGAATGGGAGAAAGGGGGAAGGGTTGTGTTCTGTATGAGACGACCTAAAAACAATTATCAAATCAAAACACACACACATCAAACGACAAACAGCACAGAACCTATGACTCTATTATCTTCCTTTTCGATTCCACGTCCAACTTTATGCTTTTTTTGCCTTACCCTAAATAAATATATAATAGGGGGTAAAAGGGAGGAGAGGCCATTGAAAAGGAAAGAGGAGAATGGCAACATAGAAAGGAAGAATACGTGAAAGGGAAGAAGAAACGAGAGAATATGATGAAAGAGGAAAAACAAGGAAGGGAATCATGGGAAGAGGAAGGAGGAAAAATAGAAGAAAAGAAAGAAGAAAAATGTGAAATATGATGAAAGACGGAGAAAAGGGATAAAGAGAACAAGGTGAGGATGGAGGGGAGGAGAAAGGAGTGAGATATAGGAGAAGCGGGGAGGGATAATGGAGTAAAAAAAGGCAAGTGGAGAGGTAAGAGAAGAAGGGAAACGAAGGAGGGAAGAAAGTAGAAAGAAAAGCAAAAATATGTGAATCAGAAATAAAAAAATAAAAAAAGAAAGGTAAGGGAAGTAGGAGATTGGAGGAGAAGGAAATAAAAGGAGGAGAGAAGAATGATAAGAGAATGGAGGAAAGGGGAAAGAGAACAGGAAGGTAGAGGAGAAAGCACAGAAGGGAGAGAGAGGAGAGACACGAGGGGAGGATTGCGTAAGGAGGGGAGAGAGGAGAAGAGAAGAGAGGGGAGGAAAGGGAGAGAGAAGGGAGGGTGGTAAGGAGAGGAGAGTAAAGGGTGAAGGAGGGAGGAGGGAGAGAGAGAGAGAGAGAGAGAGAGAGAGAGAGAGAGAGAGAGAGAGAGAGAGAGAGAGAGAGAGAGAGAGAGAGAGAGAGAGAGAGAGAGAGAGAGAGAGAGAGAGAGAGAGAGAGAGAGAGAGAGAGAGAGAGAGAGAGAGAGAGAGAGAGAGAGAGAGAGAGAGAGAGAGAGAGAGAGAGAGAGAGAGAGAGAGAGAGAGAGAGAGAGAGAGAGAGAGAGAGAGAGAGAATAATAAAAAAGAGGAATGAGGAAGTGTTAGTAAATGACAATAAACGAGACAACTAGGAAAAGAAGAAAATAATGCAAAGGAAAAAATAAAAGATTATACTAAAGAAAAATATCTAAATACAAGTAAATAAAAAGAAAAACACGGGCATAAACAAACCTAGAACAGATAATACAATCAGAAAACACAAATAGGACAAAAAATAACAATAAAAAACAAAGAATAAAAACAACATAAAAAAACAAGCAACACAACTCAACATAGCAAACAAGAACAACACATCAACGCGAGAAACACAACCCAAGAACAAACAACACAGACAGAAACACTAAACAAAACACAAACACAAACAGCACCAAAATCAACAACAACGGAACACCGACACCACCTCTTCCTCCTTCTCGTCCTTAAACAAACACACACAAACACACACAAACACACACATACACACACAAACACACACGCCTTATCGGACCAATTAGAGGCTTCTGGCAATTAATTTCCCGCCTCGAGGCACAGAAATACCGAGAAACACAAACAGGACGAGAATTTCTGAGCAACGCCGAGGGAAATACATTGACGAGGAGGGGAAGGAGAAACACGTGGAGGAGGAGGAGGAGGAGGAGGAGGAGGAGGAGGAGGAGGAGGAGGGCATAGCTGAAGGGCAGGAAATACGATGACGAGGAGAGGGACGAGACAAGGAGGAGAAGGAGAAGGAGAAGGCGAGGTAAGAGGAGAGAGAAGGAGGGAGGCAGCGAGGAAGGAGATGAAAGATGAGAACGGGAAGGAAGAGACAAGAAGGAGGAGGAGATTTAAGAGACTACAAGGAAAAGGAGGAAGACGCGAAGCGAGAGGAAGCAAGAAAGGAGAATGAAGAAGAGAAAACAATGAAGAGGAAAAGGAGGAAGATAAAAATATTAAAAGAAGGGAAACAAAATAAGAGAAAATGAGGAATGACAAAATAAAGATGAATATAGGAAAGTGAGAAGAGAAAGGAAGAGGTGAAAAAAGCAAAGAAAAGTACAGGAGAAGTGGAAGGGAAAAAAATGAAAAGAAGGGAACAGAATTAAAGAAAATGAGGAATGAGGAAAAAGGGGAAAGAGGCGAAGACAGAGGAAGCGAGAAGGAGAATGAAGAGGAGAAAGCAAGCGAGAAGAACAGGAGAGGGAAAAGGGAGGAAATGATGAAAGATGAAAAGAAAGAAACAAAGCCAAGAAAGAAGATGATGAATGAGAAAACAACGATGAAGAGAGGAGAGTGAGAAAAGAAAGGAAAAGGAAGTGAAAAATATGAAGAAAAATTACTAGACGAACGGGAAGATACAACAGACAAGATGAACAGAAGGAAACAGTAAAAAAAAAAAAAAGAAAATAGAAAAGATAAGTAAGTGAGAAAAGAAAGGAAAAAGTAAGGTCCACAGGAAATAAAAGAAACAGGAGTAAGTAGAAAAAGAATAACAGCAAGAGGAAGTCCTGGGGGAAGGGATTACGCAATGGAGGAAAAATTAAGCTTTGTCTTGTTTTTTTTATAGTTGTTTCCATCACCGTTATTGCTGCCACCACTCCAGCACCTCTCTGTTACCCGCCCCGGCACCCCCCCAAAGAAACAGAGCTTACAATACAGCTTAAATACAATACAGCTTAAATGCAGTAAAGCTTAGATACAGCTCGTTCTTTCAATGCAGTTTCGTGAAGAGGGGATAAATCATGCAGTGAAGTCAATCTTCAACAACACGTTATAAAATGATTGAGAATTACCGAAACCAAATCTCAGGAAACGGATATGGAAAACGGAAAAAAATGAAAAGAAAAAAAGAGAAAAGAGAGAAAAGGAGAGGTCGGTGTTACGAATCTCTACAATATAATGGCTAAGAGAACAGACTTAAGACAACATAAAACAGGAAAGGCATTAGCTTATATACATAGGTACCTAATGACGAAAATATCCACGTCTTGCTGTCACGATAAGCAGGTTGGAGGTTGAACAACGAGGAGGATGCCACAGAGTGAGAATAACCTTGGCCTAGTTGTTGGCAGGGACTATTGCGCCATTATAATTCCTGTCCGGCTCGCTATACAATCTCCCTCCCGCACATAATTAAATAACCTCCTGCACATCATTATCTGTGGCGGTAATTATCATTTTATACACATGCATATTCGTCTAGACACCATCGTTAGTTTCTCCGTGGCTGTCACTATCGTTCCCAGTAAGTTTGTAATCATCTGTATACTCTGATTATTTTCCGTGGGGTTGTAAGTATCTTTTTCTATGGGGTTGTAAGTATCTTTTTCTATGGGGTTGTAAGTATCTTTTTCTATGGGGTTGTAAGTATCTTTTTCTATGAGGTTGTAAGTATCTTTTTTCTATGGGGTTGTAGGTATCTTTTTCTATGGGGTTGTAAGTATCTTTTTCTATGGGGTTGTA